>NW_026948522.1:15000-193540 GCF_035770615.1 Melospiza melodia melodia
ACCCTAACCCTAACCCTAACCCTAACCCTAACCCTAACCCTAACCCTAACCCTAACCCTAACCCTAACCCTAACCCTAACCCTAACCCTAACCCTAACCCTAACCCTAACCCTAACCCTAACCCTAACCCTAACCTAACCCTAACCCTAACCCTAACCCTAACCCTAACCCTAACCCTAACCCTAACCCTAACCCTAACCTAACCCTAACCCTAACCCTAACCCTAACCCTAACCCTAACCCTAACCCTAACCCTAACCCTAACCCTAACCCTAACCCTAACCCTAAACCCTAACCCTAACCCTAACCCTAACCCTAACCCTAACCCTAACCCTAACCCTAACCCTAACCCTAACCCTAACCCTAACCTAACCCTAACCCTAACCCTAACCCTAACCCTAACCCTCCTGAAAAAATTAATACTCACAGGAAATTGAGTACTCTGGAAAATATTGGTACTCCTGAAAAAATAAGTACTCATGGAAAAATGTATACTCCTGAAAAACAAGTACTCTGGAAGAAATTAATACTCTGGCAAAATGGGTACTCTCAAAGAAATGAGTACTCTGGAAAAAGGAGTACTCCTGAAATAGTGGTACTCTGGGAAAAAGAGTACTTCTGGGAAAAAGGTACTCCTGAAATAAAGGTACTTAGGGTTAGGGATTAGGGTTAGGATTTGGTGCTGGGGTGAGGGTTAGAGTAGGGGATTGGGGTTAGGGTTAGGGAATGGGAATGTAATGTTGGGGTTAGGGTTAGGGTTAGGGTAGGGATTTGGGGATGGGGATACCAGCAGCTGGAGGAGCACTGATTAGGGTTAGGGGAGGGAATTGGGGGTGGGGGTGGCAACAGCTGGGGGAGGGCTAATTAGGGTTAGGGCAGGGAATGGGGGGTGGGGGTGGCAACAGCTGGGGGAGGGCTAATTAGGGTTAGGGCAGGGAATTGGGGGTGGGGGTGGCAACAGCTGGGGGAGGGCTAATTAGGGTTAGGGCAGGGAATTGGGGGTGGGGGTGGCAACAGCTGGGGGAGGGCTAATTAGGGTTAGGTCAGGGAAATGGGGGTGGGGTTGGCAGCAGTGGGGGGTGGACTAATTAGGGTTAGGGTAGGGAAATTGGGACGGGGTTGAAAACCCCGTTAAAGACAACCCTAATGGTCAAAATTAATGGTTAAAAGTAACCCTAATCCAAGATGGGCGGCCCCCACGCGGTCACGTGATTTATTTTCGACATGGCGCCGGTCACGTGATGTGGAGCAAAATGGCCGCGCCCGGAGGTGACTTCCGGCAACAACAACATGGCGGCGCCCAGGAGAGCACGTGGTACGGGGACAAAATGGCGGCGCCCAGCGGAATGACGTCACTTCCGGTAAAATGGCGGCCGCCAGGGACGGATGGTTTTTTTTGAGTTTCCGGGTGTTTCTGGGGGTTTCCGGGGGTGCCGGCGGGCGCGGGAGGCTATTCCGGTTCGCGTGCGGGCGGCGGCGTGGCGGGGAGCGGCTTGTGGGGCGCGGGGTGCGTGACGGGTTTTCGATCGGGCAGTGGGAGGGACGGCTATGCTGCGGGGGGTCCTTCCGGGAGTGTGTCGCTCTCGTGACGTCACGCGGTGGCGCTGTGCATGCAGTGCGGCGGCGTGGACGGCAGGGGGCGCTGTAACGGGGCGCTGTAATAATTGCACTACGCCGAGTCGGACGGCAGGGGGCGCTGTTTCAGTGCTGTGGCGAGCAACGGGGGGCGGCGTGCAGGGGTGGGGGGGGGGGGGTGCTTCGTGACGGCGGCTGGTGCATCGGCAGTCGGGGTGGGGGCTGCGTCTGGGGGGTGGCAGCTAGGGCTGGGGGGACAACAGGGGGCGGGTGCTTGGGTACTGGGCAGGGTTTTCCTGTACAAGGGATGGTTGTTGGGCGATGGGGGTGGTGTGCATGGCCAGGGGGGCAGCTAGGGGTGGGTGCTTGGGTATGGGGGTGGTGCCTAGGGCCAGGTGTGAGTCATCATGCTTGATTGGGGGCAGCTGGGGCGGGGGTACTGATTAGGGGTGGGTGGGGTCCCCTATATAGTAATATAAAAAGAAGAAAAACTATATGTCTGGTGCAGCAGTAGAAACTTTCAGGCTCCCAGGGAGTAAATGCTTTGTTTAATAATTTTTTCTTTTTTTGCTTTACTCCCAGGGAGCCTGAAAGTTTCTACTGCTGCTTTTTTAAAACGAAAGCTGGAAAGGAAAACAAAGTTAGAAATAGAAAGAAATGAGAGAGAGAGAGAGAAAAGAAAGAGAAAAGAGAGAAAAGAGAGAAGAGAGAGAAAAGAGAGAAGAGAGAGAAAAGAGAGAAGAGAGAGAAAAGAGAGAAGAGAGAGAGAGAGAGAGAGAGAAAAAAGAGAGAAGAGACAAAAAAAGATTAAGAGAGACAAGAAAAAAAGTCAGAGAAGACAGAAAAGAAAGAGAAAAATAGAGAGAAAAGAGAAAGAGAGAGAGAGAGAGAAAAGAAAGGATATGGAGAAAAAGGAGAGAAGAAGAAAGAAAATAGAGATGACAGAGACACAAAAGAAGACAGAGAAAGACAAAAGACAGAAGAAAAGACAGAGAAAAAAGAACACAGAGGAAAAAAAAGAAGTCAGAGAGACAGAGGAGAAGAAAACACAGAGAGAGAAACCAAGACAGAGACAGAAAAGAAAAGGAGGGTGGAAAAACTGAAGGACGGGAGTTAAAAGGGAAAAAAAGTGGTTAGGATTAGAGTTACAGCAAAAACTCAGGGTAGAGTGAAAAAGGAAAAGACTAAGAGCAAAAACAGACAAACCAAGGAAAAGGAGAATGCAGACAGAAAAAGAAGCAAGAAGAGGACAGGTGAAAGTTATAAAGGAAAAGAAATAAGGTGCAAAGTAAAGAGAGAAATAGAACAGAGTTACAGAAGCAAGACAGCGTCAGAAAGAGTGAGACACAGAAACAGAGGGTGGGAGACAGATGGAAGTTAAGTGAAAAATAGAAAAGGAAAGTAAGGAGCAAAAGGAAGAAACACAGAGGAAAAAAATTACAAAACCACACCAAAAAAAGACAGGAGCCGTAGGGGGAAGGGGCGGTTTAGGGAAGGGCAGGGGGTATCTTTATTAGGGGTGATTCAACTTTATTACAGGAAATCAGCAAAAGACATAGACATAGAAACAGTGCATACAAATGCAAGCACAGATACAATCATAGACACAACAATAAAATCTAATTCACGTACAAAGCAGTACAAAGCAGTACAAGCAGTACAAAGCAGTACAAAGCAGTACAAAGCAGTACAAAGCAGTACAAAGCAGTACAAAGCAGTACAAAGCAGTACAAAGCAGTACAAAGCAGTACAAAGCAGTACAAAGCAGTACAAAGCAGTACAAAGCAGTACAAAGCAGTACAAAGCAGTACAAAGCAGTACAAAGCAGTACAAAGCAGTACAAAGCAGTACAAAGCAGTACAAAGCAGTACAAAGCAGTACAAAGCAGTACAAAGCAGTACAAAGCAGTACAAAGCAGTACAAAGCAGTACAAAGCAGTACAAAGCAGTACAAAGCAGTACAAAGCAGTACAAAGCAGTACAAATATTAACAGAAACTGATAACCTTTTGCTATTTCCATTACATGTTAATTTATGGTTACAGGAAACCCAAAACAACAAAACCACAGAGAAAACAACACTCACCCACCACAGACACTCGCTTCAAATAGCACACAAACCCACCAGCCCGCTGACCAAAACTACCAAATTAAACCCCACCAATCATGGCTCCACGGGAACGTGGTTCCCGGGACCCTCCAAAAAATGCCTCCTGCCTGACAAAAACCCCAGTCCCTGGCCGTTCCGTGCCCAAACTTTGGCGATGAAAGTCGCCCTCGCGGACCGACCGGGACCGAGGAAAAAAAAAACCCAGCCGGGGGGAAAAAAAAAAAAACCCCCCGGCTGGGGATTTTTTATTCTAATTTTTAAAATGAGTTGAAAAACCTGAAAAGCAAATACAAGGTTACAACCCTAGAGCCTTCAACACACACACACACACACACATAGACACACACTTCAGCTTACACACAAACCCACACTGACTCCCACATCAACCACTCCACTAACCCACAGCACACATTCACACCGCTCCTCGGAACGTGGTTCCCAGGAGCCTCTAAAAAATCCTCCTGCCTGACGAAAACCCCGGTCCCTGGCCGTTCCGTGCCCGAACTTTGGCGATGAAAGTCGCCTCGCGGACCGACCGGGACCGAGGAAAAAAAAAACCCAGCCGAGGGGGAAAAAAAAAAACCCCCCGGCTGGGGATTTTTTATTCTAATTTTAAAAATGAGTGAAAAACCTGAAAAGCAAATACAAGGTTACAACCCTAGAGCCCTTCAACACACACACACACACACACACACACACATAGACACACACTTCAGCTTACACACAAACCCACACTGACTCCCACATCAATTGCTCCACTAACCCACAGCACACATTGACACCGCTCCTCGGGAACGTGGTTCCCGGGAGCCCCCAAAAAATCCTCCTGCCTGACGAAAACCCCGGTCCCTGGCCGTTCCGTGCCCAAACTTTGGCGATGAAAGTCGCCTCGCGGACCGACCGGGACCGAGGAAAAAAAAAACCCAGCCGGGGGGAAAAAAAAAAAAAAACCCCGGCTGGGGATTTTTTATTCTAATTTTTAAAATGAGTTGAAAAACCTGAAAAGCAAACAGCATACAAGGTTACAACCCTACTGACCTTCAACAGACACACACACTTCCTTCAGCTTACACACAAACCCACACTGACTCTCAGCTCAACCACTCCGCTAACCCTCAGCACACATTCACACCGCTCCTCGGGAACGTGGTTCCCAGGAGCCCCAAAAAATCCTCCTGCCTGACAAAAACCCCGGTCCCCGGCCGTTCCGTGCCCGAACTTTGGCGATGAAAGTCGCCTCGCGGACCGACCGGGACCGAGGAAAAAAAACCCAGCCGAGGGGGAAAAAAAAAAAACCCCCGGCTGGGGATCTTTTATTCTAATTTTAAAAATGAGTTGAAAAACCTGAAAAGCAAACATCACACACACGAGGTTAAATCCACTCACCCTGTGCTCACACACACAGAGATGAGCACACACAGACAAACACAGCCATAGGCTCTCACACATGCTCACACGCTCTGCCCGCTTACACGCTCGCTGTGGCCCTTACCTGAGACGCTCAAGAACGTGGTTCAACACATCTTCTGGCTGCCCCTCCCTGACATCAAATGGTAGATTAGGGAATAGGTCTCGGGGACCTGTGAGACAACAGAAAGTGGTCAGCAAGTGCCAATCTGACAGCCAGGAATTGTCCCAGCTCTGAACCAATAAGTTTTCTACCCAAAACCCCACAAAACACAAAGCAACAGGCAAATTTCTATAACTGTTCCACCTAACTATGACTACCTGCCAGGGCAGGGCAGCTCCGACCATAAGTGGTACAACATAGGTACGCATAATATAAGCCAATGCACAAAGTGCCAGTACAGACAATAAAAGGCAATGCACTTACATACATTATGAGTACATACAGTATATACCAACACAGGTACACACAATATAATGCAAGACAGGTACAAGCAACATAAGTACACACAGTATAAGCCAACACAGGTACATGCAACCTAAGTGCATACAGTAAAAGCTGACACAAGTACATGCAATATAATCCAACACAAGTACATACAATATAAGTACATACAGTTTAAGCCAACACAGGTACATGCAACATAAGCCAACAGAGGTACATGCAACATAAGTACATACAGTATAAGCCAACACAGGTACATGCAACCTAAGTGCATACAGTAAAAGCTGACACAAGTACATGCAATATAATCCAACACAAGTACATACAATATAAGTACATACAGTATAAGCCAACCACAGGTACATGCAAGATAAACCAACAGAGGTACATGCAACATAAGTACATAGACTATAAGCCAACAGAGGTACATGCAAGATAAGTACATAGACTATAAGCCAACACAGGTACATGCAAGATAAACCAACAGACGTACATGCAACATAGAGTACATACAGTATAAGCCAACACAGGTACATGCAACCTAAGTGCATATAGTAAAAGCTGACACAAGTACATGCAATATAAGCCAGCACAAGTACATACAATATAAGTACATACAGTATAAGCCAACACAGGTACATGCAACTAAGTGCATACAGTAAAAGCTGACACAAGTACATGCAATATAAGCCACCACAAGTACATACAATATAAGTACATACAGTATAAGCCAACACAGGTACATGCAACATAAGTACATACAGTATAAGCCAACACAGGTACATGCAACCTAAGTGCATACAGTAAAAGCTGACACAAGTACATGCAATATAAGCCAGCACAAGTACATACAATATAAGTACATACAGTATAAGCCAACACAGGTACATGCAACCTAAGTGCATACAGTAAAAGCTGACACAAGTACATGCAATATAATCCAACACAAGTACATACAATATAAGTACATACAGTATAAGCCAACACAGGTACATGCAACATAAGTACATACAGTATAAGCCAACACAGTACATGCAACATAAGTACATACAGTATAAGCCAACACAGGTACATGCAACCTAAGTGCATACAGTAAAAGCTGACACAAGTACATACAGTATAAGCCAACACAGGTACATACAATATAATTACATACAATATATGCCAACACAGGTACATATAATATAGGTAGATAGATACAATATAAAAACAGGACTTAAAATCACTCTGGAAGATGAACTCCTGAGACCTACACCCTTTCAGAAGACGGAACCCATAGAACTACCGCAGTCACGTCAGGAGGGTATAAGACACTGCTCTAGAAGTCAAAGAAAATGTCATTGGGAAAAAAGGCACTACCGAAGCTGGTAGTGAGAAGGAAGACGGATGAGAACATCTTCACTAATCCTACCTGGCTCAGAGTAAAAAGATAAATAGGCAGAATAAGGAAGATCCAGAAAGGCACATGAGTAGAATATAGGCAATATAGCACACATTAGTGCCGACAAAGCATCAAGACGTAAGAAAGGCCTTAGGCGTGAAAGACAATGGACACACACAAACATAACACAGACGCAGATGACCTAACGCAAAGGCAAGCGGGAACTTTCCCCTTAGGGATCTGATATTGCAAACGCAAGATGAGCCACAGGAAAGGAAGACCTGTGATGATGGCACGTGATGATGAAATGTAGCTCCAAAAAGAAGTTAGTGTCAAAGCAGTTAGGAAGACGCTCCAGACGCTCGGCCAGCCGACAGAAGGAAGCGGACTGCCGGATGACGTGGCGATAGCTGCGGACCCGAAGGCGAGCCCCTCAGGGGAAAACGGCCGTGACTATGCCTAGTCGAGGAAAGCTGACGACGCAAAGTCCACGAGAACGTGGAGATGGGTCGGAACTGCCTGCCGGCAAAGGCTCTCGTGAGGCTGAGGACAAACCCTCTCTCGTTAATTGCAAAGAGCCCATCCCACTACAGACTCTCAGCTAAGCTGACATGAAACTTCCCCCCTGTGATAGGAAAGGCTTTTCCCCTTCTCCCGACCGGCGCCCCGACACTTAGCTTTTGGAAGACGAGCGGACAAAATCCATCCTCGGTCGGACGTGCGCGTTGAGATGTTCTCGATGTGTGTGATTCGGTGCTGCTGCTTCCCAGCTATGGCTACGAGCCTGCTCAGGGTACCTAAGATACAACAGAAAATGTGACTATTGCCCTCAAAAACAGTAATCCCTGGAACTCCTCCGCACCGCAGCCCCAGCTCACCTCCAAACTTGATTTCACTCAGGAGGCATCCAGAAGACACCTGCAAAAGAAAATGTACACGCTTAGCGTGCTGCTGCATAACACTCCCCTATGACTCACCCTGCCTAAACAACGACTCACCTGCCCTCCTCTGTTCCTTGGTCATGCTTAGGGCAGCGACAGCACCTGCAAGGAAACAAAGCAAAAAGCATGCTGAGATACTGGGAAAACACAACCTCCCTGCCGTGACAAGTATGCCACACCGATACCTTAAGCTTGCACCCACCTGGCATGAGCATGCTCGGCCAGGATAGATCGCAAGTGGACCACCTAAAATAATAAAAATAAAAAAAAAAAAAAAAACAAGAGGAAATAGTTAGAGCTGCACCAGAAACTGAGACCTCAAAATAAGACTGCTTGTGTACGGTACACAATGCTCACCTTGCCCGCTGGCCTGGACTGCAGCTCTCTGCCTTGACGTCCTAAAAGGAAAGGCAACAGAGCTGTGACAGCCATCATTTATGCTTCCTCTACCAAGGAAACAGTGACTGACCTGCTTGGGCGAATCCCCTCACCTGGGATGGGGCCTCTGCCCTGGATTCTATCCTTCTGCATCTGAAAGAGAGTTAGGATAAAATTGAAAAGGGCTGCAGATAACTTATGGGCTCCAGGCATCTCGTGTCCATCTACAAATCCCACCTAGAGTCCAACTACACCCCACATTACAAATTACAAGCCCCGAGACGCCTCCGATTCCACCAGGACATGCGGCAGGGCAGAACAGCTCCGGCACAAATGTGTGCACACACCCATGACACAGAACGTGACAAACAGGGGGACGTGAAACACAACACATCATGCTTGTGGTGAGGGGAGAAGGCAAAAGGGACCCCAAAGACACACTAGGGAACACAGAACACTGGACAACAGGACACAGACCGGAGCTGTTCTGCACTGCCCGCCTGACATCTGCCATCAAAAGTAGAGCCGCTCCCTTTAGCTGTCCTAAGAGGCCCTTGGACAAGATTGCTTTTCCCACTGCCAATTTTTAAATCTGGCGCAAAAACTCCCAACCTGATACACTCCCATCTCCAGGCCGTGGCCCCCGACTTATCTTTTGGATGATCGGTGAAGGGAATCCACGCTGCACCTGAAATGAGTCTGCTTCGGAAGGCTCTGTGATGGCCTGTGAGCCTCGCGGTCAGCTGCAATAAAGAAACCAAAAACCAAAGTGTGAGTCCAGAGTTATGTGGGCCAAATCCCTGCAAGGCAGCTACTTGCCCTTTCCTGAGTGTGCCTGGCTCCTTCAGGCTCCAGCTTCATCCTGATTCCAAGGCTGTAGCCTTCCTTAAGAGTGGCACCTGTGTTAGAGAAAGGCAAAGTAAAATGGCATGGCTGTGAGTGCAGTGGAGGACCTTGCGTGCTCTAAGACACGGGAATACCTCTGCTAGGCTTCTGAACAGCCTTGTGGGGGATGGGGGGGGGGGGGGGGGGGGCCTCAAATAAACACCCTTTCTCACCCTGCTGCCTGCAAACCCCCTCCCAAGAACTCCTACCTGGATACCTGCTCACCCTCCCTCTCCCAGTCACCATCCTCAACTCACCTGAAGCCTCAATCTCAAACATCATCCTTGACACTGGGCAGATCCCTCTTGTGACACGATGAATCTGCTGAAAAATTGTTGTGCTTGAGAGCTGAGCAATAACAACCACTTCTCCCCGCTGCCCACCTTGACTGCTGGCATCCAGATTGACTTCCTAAAAGAAAGACAAAGAACAGAGCTGTAACACAGTCACCATACACACTTCTGCTGCAGAGAAAAATGGGGCCTCACCTGCTCGGGGCTATCCCCTCACCCGGGACGGGGCCCTCTGGCACAGATTTAATCCATCTCAATCTGAAAAAAAAGTTAGGACAAGAGTCAAACTCTTGCAGGATAACTGAAGAGGTCCAGATATGATGTGTCCATCTACAAATCCCATCTAGAGTCCACCTACACCCCACATTACAAATTCCAAGTCCCCGCGACTTCTCCTATTGCACCAGGCTGTGCGGCAGGGCAGAGCAGCCCCGTCCCAAATGTGTGCAGACACCCGTGACACAGGACAGGCAGGACAGGACAGACAACGGGGACACAACAGGAACAGAAATCTCTTGGCAAGGAAAATGGCTGCAAGGACTGAGAGAATGCAAAAGGAGATGACCGAGCTCAGACCGATGGGCAGCTGATGAGGCTCAGAGAACCCTGGAGGAAGAAGATGCTAACTGAAGGATTTATTCCAAGAACAGCAAAGATCGATGCCTAGGAATCCTATGCTCAGAATCCTCTACCTAACCTCGTAATATTACAAGTCCTAATCCACCATAATGGATCCAGGTGGGGCATAGCTGTCCGTACAGCTCAGAAGAAGACCTGACAAGACACCTGACTGGATGCTTCCAAAGAGAGAAGAGAGTCTGATGCCTGTCTGAGCTCCCCAGTCAAAAGTTCTGTGGCCCGGGTGCCAGGCCAAGGAATGCAGATATCACAGATGCTAACTAGGATGCCAAGGTTTCTGACAGGCCCCCCTAAGATAAAGATATGGGATGCGCGAACAACACATAATGCACAATAGACAAGTGACACAAGACACACTGGGACTGCTCTGCCCTGCACACCTCAGCACTGTGATCAAAAGTGAGACTTGGCTTTTATGGGGCCTAAGGGGCCACCTCATGAACACACTACCCCCCTCCCCCAAAATTGCACCCAAAAACCCCTCCCAGTAATTCCCAAACAAGCACCATGCCTTCATCCCCTCTGTGGGTCACAGCCCTCTACTTATCTCTCAGACATCTGGGGATGCTGGTCTCTGTCAGGTGCAAAGAAAGGCCACCTCGTCAGATGGGAAGGTCCTGCTGGCACCGGGGCTGGGGGCTCTCAGACAGCTAGATTAAAGAGAACCAAACATCAGTGCCTGACCTTGGCACCGCATCGGCCACAACCCCACCACTCTGCTACTCACCGCGCTCCTAAGAAGGCCCGGCACCTCCTAACCCTGACCCTCTGCCACACATGGAATGCATCTGCACCTGAAAGAAAGTTACAACATATGTCAAACACCACCAGGGTAACTAACAAGCTGCAAACACCTTATAGCAATCTAGGAACAGCATCTAGAGCCCAAGTACAGACCACATTACAAATTTCAACTCCCCAAGGCTTGTCCTACTGCAGCAGGCCATGCGGCAGGGCAGAACAGCTCCGGCACAAACGTGTGCAGACACCCGTGACACAGAACGTGACAAACGGGACGTGAAACACGACATATCATGCTTGTGGTGAGGGGAGAAGGCAAAAGGGACTGCAAAGACACATTAGGGAACCCAGAACACTGGACAACAGGACACAGACCGGAGCTGTTCTGCACTGCCCGCCTGACATCTGCCATCAAAAGTAGAGCCTCTCCCTTTAGCTGTCCTAAGAGGCCCTTGGACAAGATTGCTTTTCCCACTGCCAATTTTTAAATCTGGCGCAAAAACTCCCAACCTGATACACTCCCATCTCCAGGCCGTGGCCCCCGACTTATCTTTTGGATGATCGGTGAGGGGAATCCACGCTGCACCTGAAATGAGTCTGCCTCGGAAGGCTCTGTAATGGCCTGTGAGCCTCTCGGTCAGCTGCAATGAAGAAAACCAAAACCAAAGTGTGAGTCCAGAGTTATGTGAGCCAAATCCCACCAAGGCAGCTACTTGCCCTTTCCTGAGTGTGCCTGGCTCCTTCAGGCTCCAGCTTCATCCTGATTCCAAGGCTGTGGCCTTCCTTAGGAGTAGCACCTGCATTAGAGAAAGGCAAAGTTAAATGGCATTCCTGTGAGTGCAGTGGAGGACCTTGCGTGCTCTAAGACATGGCAATGCCTCTGCTAGGCTTCTGAACAGCCTTGTGGGGGATGGGGGGGGGGGGGGGGCTCAAATAAACAAACACCCTTTCTCACCCTGCTGCCTGCAAACCCCCTCCCAAGAACTCCTACCTGGATACCTGCTCACCCTCCCTCTCCCAGTCACCATCCTCAACTCACCTGAAGCCTCAATCTCAAACATCATCCTTGACACTGGGCAGATCCCTCTTGTGACACGATCAATCTGCTGAAAAATTGTTGTGCTTGAGAGCTGAGCAATAACAACCACTTCTCCCCGCTGCCCACCTTGACTGCTGGCATCCAGATTGACTTCCTAAAAGAAAGACAAAGAAGAGAGCTGTAACACAGTCACCATACACACTTCTGCTGCAGAGACAAATGGGGCCTCACCTGCTCGGGGCAATCCCCTCATCCGGGACGGGGCCCTCTGGCACAGATTTAATCCATCTCAATCTGAAAAAAAAGTTAGGACAAGAGTCACACTGTTGCAGGATAACTGAAGAGCTCCAGATATGATGTGTCCATCTACAAATCCCATCCAGAGTCCACCTACACCCCACATTACAAATTCCAAGTCCCCGGGACTTCTCCTATCGCACCAGGCTGTGCGGCAGGGCAGAGCAGCCCCGTCCCAAATGTGTGCAGACACCCGTGACACAGGACAGACAGGACGTGACAAACAAAGGGCACAACAAACAGACAAAAATCTCTTGGCAAGGAAAATGGCTGAAAGGACAGAGACAATGCAAATGGAGATGACAGACTTGAAACTGAAGGTCAGCTGCTGAGACTCAGAGAACCCTGGAGGAAGAAGAAGCTAACTCAATGATTTCTTGCAAGAACAGGAAAGAGGGATGGCTAGAAATCTTATGGTTAGAATCCTCTACCTAACCAACCTCATATTATTACAAGTCCTAATCCACCACAATGGATCCAGGTGGGGCATAGCTGTCCATACAGCTCAGAACAAGACCTAAATAGACAACTGACGGGATGCTTCTAAACAGAGAACTTTTGACTGGGGAGCTCAGACAGGTATCAGAATTGCACCTATGGCCTAGGTGCCAGGCCAAGGAATGCAGAGATTACAGATGCTACCAATGATGCCAGGGTTTCTGACAGGACTCTCAAAGGGCTAAGGAAAAAGACATGAGATACACAAACAACACATACAGCACAATAGACAAGCAACACGAGACACACCGGGACTGTTCTGCCCTGCTGCACACCTCAGCACTGTGATCAAAAGTGAGACTTGGCTTTTACAGGGCCTAAGTGGCCACATCATGGACACCCCCATCTCCAAGGGGACTCCAAAACCCCTCCCAGTAATTCCTAAACCAGCACTCTGTTTTCATCCCCTCTGTGGGTCATGGCCCTCTACTTATCTCTCAGACATCTGGGGATGCTGGTCTCAGGTGCAAAGAAAGGCCACCTCATCAGCTGGTAAGGTCCTGCTGTCACCGTGCTGGTGTCTCACAGACAGCTAGATTAAAGAGAAAACTAAACATCAGTGCCTGGTCTTGGCACCCCATCGGCCAAAACCCCACCACTCTGCTACTCACCGTGCTCCTAAGAAGGCCCGGCACCTCCTAACCCTGACCCTCTGCCACACATGGAATGCATCTGCACCTGAAAGAAAGTCACAACATATGTCAAACACCTGCAGGACAACTCACAAGCTGCAAACACCTTACGCCAACCTAGGAATAGAATCTAGAGCCCAAGTACACCCCACATTACAAATTCCAACTCCGCAGGCTTGTCCTATTGCAGCAGGCCATGCGGCAGGGAAGACCAGCTCCAGCACAAATGTGTGCACACACCCGTGACACAGAACGTGACAAACAGGGGGACATCAAACACAACACATCATGCTGGTGGTGAGGGGTTTGAGGGGGGAAAGCAAAAGGGACCCCAAAGACACACTAGGGAACACAGCACACCAGAAAACACGACACACACCGGAGCTGTTCTGCACTGCACGCCTGAAAGCTGCCATCAAAAGTAAAGCCTCTCCCTTTAGCTGTCCTAAGAGGCCCTTGGACAAGATTGCTTTTCCCTCTGCTCATTTTTAAATCTGGCCCAAGAACTCCCAACCTGCTACTGTCTCATCATCCTATCTCCAAGCTATAGCCCCCAACTTATCTTTTGGTTGATTGGTGATGTGGATCCATATTGCACCTGAAATGAGTCTGCCTTGGATGGCCTCGTGGTGGCCTGTTAGCTTCTGCATCAACTACAATAAAGAAAACCAAAACCAAAGTGTGAGTCCAGAGTTATGTGGGCCAAATCCCTGCAAGGCAGCTACTTGCCCTTTCCTGAGTGTGCCTGGCTCCTTCAGGTTCCAGCTTCATCCTGATTCCAAGGCTGTGGCCTTCATTAGGGGTGGTACCTGGGTAAGAGAAAGGCAAAGTTAAATGGCATTGCTGTGAGTGCAGTGGAGGACCTTGTGTGCTCTAAGACACGGCAATGCCTCTGCTGGGCTTCTGAACAGCCTTGGGGGGGGGGGGGGGGGGGGGCTCAAATAAACACCCTTTTTCGCTCTGCTACTTGCAAACCCCCTCCCAAGAACTCCCAACTGGATACCTGCTCACCCTCCCCTCTCCTACTCACAATCCTCAAATCACCTGAAGCCTCAATCTCAAACATCTTCTTGGACACCTGCACAATCACTCTTATGACACGATTCATCTGCTGAAAAAAGTGGAGTTGACACAACCTGGAATGTCTGAACGCTACACTCCTACTAAAAACAAGGCAAAAAGAAAAAAAAAAAAAAACCAAAACAAGAACAAAACCAGAAATTACAAATGTGTTTTACCACCCCTAAACTCAAAACCCAAAGTCACAAACCCAAATACTCCCTGTATTCCAAGGGGTTTTCTTCACAGTGTTTTCCAAGCCTCTCTTGCTTTAGATGCCCAAAAACAGCTGCTAAAAACAAGCTGAGATAAGCTCAAAGAGACTCTGCACTGAAATGAGAGGAGAGCTCTTACCCTACCACATCCCAGAGAGGGAATGAAGGCCCTCAGCTAAGGCTGGGGTTAATATACCCCTGATAGTGCCCGCCTCTCATTCCCATGATGCCCGGGAAAAGGGAGGGGGCTAATCCCACCGGGTATAAAAGCCCTCAGAAGAGCTGCAGTAGTTTGGCTCCTCTAACTCAGATTCAAGAGGAGTAAAGGGGTTGTTAAAGAAGAAAGCTCTTCACAGAAAGGACAGTGCTTTCTATTTTCACAGCAACTACTTGCAGCAGAAGAAGAAAAAACTGGTAAGACATTAAACTTTCTCTTAAGGTCACATAGATAGATAAATTGGGTAATATGCTGCTACCTTACGTAATTAGTCTTTGGTAATTGCTAAGTAGATCATCATGTAGGACTGAGTAGGGTGGAGAAGAATGATAATGACATAAATAGTCTAAGTCTCATTGGGACTCCTCATTAGGCCTAACTACATTAAAAAGAAAAATGAGAAAATAAACCTCCTGGGTGGCTTATGTGTTAAGTACGCGCCGGGCTCGCTCTTCTCTAAGATACCTGCTCCAAAGGCACGGAAAAAAAGTGGCCAGAAATGAATACTTAAATCCTAAAAATGCTGAAAAAGACACAGCTTCCTTCAAGTGAACCCATAAAAATTAGAAAGCAGGGCAGTTAGGTCCACTGAAACTGATAACATGGCAAATAAACTGATTCTACCCTATAATTCATTCTCTAAAAATATTGTGAAAAGAAGGGTTCTCCTCAATTTAAATCCCTCAAGCAATGAAAAAACAGAATTTTTTCTGTCAATCAAAACCCTTAACAACGAGGGACGGCTGGGGAAGGTTTGCAGGAGGCACTTAAGACTCACAAAGCGACCTGACTTTGCGGTGGTGACAGCTTGTGTCTGGCAGACATCTGGCGCGAGGCACAATTTTCAGCAAGCGGCTGGCCGCTCTGGTCCGTAGACCTCTGAACACCGGTGCTGGCCCTTTTCCCTAGCAATGACAGCTAACTAACTCAGGTTCAAGATGGCAATTTTCAAGAGGCACTTGGCCCTACCAAAGTACCTTCAGGTGTCCCTGGTGCCATCTTGAATCTGGAAGGCATACTTCACAAAATAGAATTTCAGCAGGCACCGCACCACTCCGGGCTACAGGCCCGTGACCACAAACACCGGCCCTTTCCCCTGGCAAACAAAACTCACCTGCCCGGGTTGGTTCAGAGGAGGCGCTTGGGACTGACTACGCGGCCTGATTTTGCAGTGGTGCCGGTGTGGGCTTGAGAGGCATCCTGTGCAATGCAAAATATGAGGAGCCCGCTGGGCACTCATGGCGGCTGAGGCCTTACCAAAAATGCCACCCCGTTTCCTAGGTAAACAAAACTAACCATTCAGCGTTCCTGGTGTCCCTTTGCAGAAAGCACTTGTTATTGTTAATGCAGCCTGAGTGTTCACTGGTGCCAGCTTGGGTCTGCAAGGCATCTGGCGCAATGCAGAATTTTAGGAGCCAAACAGCCGCTCCAGGCCATAGGCACCCAAACACCAAAGCTAGGTCTTTTCCCTGGAAAGAAAATGCAACAGACTACATTCCCGATGGCAGATTGCGGGAGTGCCTTAAGACGCTCAAACCAGCCTGACCTGCAAGTTGTGCCAGCTTACGACCTGGAAGCATCCTGCGCAATAGGGAATTTCAACAGGCAGCGGAACACTCTGGGCCCGAGGAACCTGAAAAAAAATGCTGACCCGTTGCCCTGGGAAACAACACTCAACAGCGCAGGGTCCTGATGGCAGATTCCAGGAGACACTGGGCGCTGTCAAAGTAGCTTGACTTTGCAGTGGTGGCAGCTAGAGTCCGGGAGGCATCCTCTGCAATGCAGAAGTTCAGCAGGCGATGGGCCTCTCCGGACAACTGGCCCCTCAACACCATGACCGGCCTTTTCCCCTAGCAATCAACACTCACCAGATCACGTTCTAGATGGCAGATTACAGAAGCCACTTAGCACTGTGAAACCAGCTAGAGTCAGAACTGATTCCACCTGAGGTCTGGGGGCACCTGCGCAAGGCAAAAGGTCAGTAGGCAGACGGCCCCTAGGACCTGAACACAATAGGCAGCCCTTTACACAGGGAAGTGTAACTCACCAGCCGAGGTTCCTGATAGCAGACGGCAGGAGACACATGCTGAGGCAAAAGCAGCTGGAGTTGGAACTCGTGCCACCTTGGCTCTAGGAGGCATATTTGGCAATGCAGTAATTTCAGCAGGCAGCCAGCAACTCCAGGCCAGGCCTCCTGAACACAAATGCCAGCCCTTTCCCAGAAGAAGAAAACTCAGCAGCCCAGGTTCCTGATGGGAGATTGCTGAAGCCATTTGGGACCCTCAAACGAGACTGACTGTACGGTGGTGGCAGCTTGGGTCTGGGAGCCATCCTGTGCAATGCAGAATTTTAGCCAGCTGATGGCCACGAAGGGCCCCTGGCCCTGAATGTGAACACCAGCCCTTTTGTCAGGTAAGCGTGACTCAGCTGCCAGGTCCCTGATGGGAGATAGAAGGAGACACGTGCCGAGGCCAAAGCAGCTGGTATTGGGACAGGGGCCAACTGGGTCTGGGAGGCAGATTGGGAAATGCAGAATTTCAGAAGGCGAACAGCCGGCCACTCCGGGCCAAACGCCCCTGAACACTAGTGCTGACCCTTTTCCCAGGTAAAGAAAACCGAGCAACACCGGTTCCTGATTTCAAATTGCTGGAGGCGCTTGGCAGTCTCAAACCATGTCGACTCAGCACCTATGGCAACTTGGATCTGGGAGGCATCCTGCGCAATGCGGAATTTCAGGAGCTAGCCATCCACTAAGGGCCCCTGGCCCCTGAACAGGAACGCCAGCCCATTTCTCAGGGAAGCGTTACTCAGCCACCCTGGTTCCTGATGGCAGATGGCAGGAGACACGTGCCAAGGGAAAAGAAGCTGGACTTGGAACTGGTGCCAGCTTGGGTCTGGGAGGCACATTTGGCAAAGCAGAAATATCAGCAGGCAGTTAGCCACTCGAGGCAAGGCCTCCTGAACAAAAATGCCAGCCCTGTCCCAGAAGAAGAAAACTCAGCAGCCCAGGTTCCTGATGGAATATTGCTGGAGCTATTTGGGACCCTCAAACCAGCCTGACTTTGCGGCGGTGGCAGCTTGGGTCCAGGAGGGATCCTGTGCAATACAGAATTTCAGCAGACAGCCGTCCACAAAGGGCCCCTGCACCCTGGACACAAATGCCGCCCATTACCCCAGGTAAGTGTAACTCACCAGCTCGGGTTCTTCATGGAAGATTGCTGGGGACATTCTGAACCTTCAAACCAGCCTGACTTTGCGGTGCAGGCAGCTAGGGTCTGGGAGGCATAGTGTGCAATGCAGATTTTCAGATGGCAGACAGCCAGCCCCTCCGGACCAGAGGCTCCTAAACACTAGTGCTGTCCCTTTTCCCAGGTAAGCAAAACTCAGCCCCACAGGTTCCTTGATGCAGATTAGTGGAGGCACTTGGGACTCTCAAACGAGCTCGACGTGGCTGAGGTGGCAGCTTCGGTCGGGGAGGCATCCTGAGCAATGCAGACCTTCAGCAGGCAGACAGGTGGCCACTCCGGGCCACAGGATCCTGAAAATTAGTCCTGTCCCTTTTCCCAGGTAAGGAAAACTCAGCCACCCAAGTTCCTGGTGGCTTATTGTTCGAGGCGCTTGGGACTCTCAAAAAGATCAACTAGGCACAGGTGGCAGCTTGGGGCTGGGACGCATCCAGACCAATGCAGAATTTCAGGACACAGCAGGCCACTACGGGCCACTAAGGGCCCTGGACACTAATGCTGCCCATTACACAGGGAAGTGTAACTCAGCAGCTCAGGTTCCTGACGGAAGATTGCTGGAGCCACTTGAGACTCTCAAACCAGCTTGACTTTGCGGTGGTGGCAGCTGGGGTCTGGGAGGCATCCTGCGCAATGCAGAATTTCACCAGGCAGCCGGCCACTTAGGGCCCCTGGGCACTGGACAAAAATGCCGCCCATTACACAGGGAAATGTAAATCAGCCACCCAGGTTCCTGATGGCAGATGGCAGGAGACACGTGCCGAGGACAAAGCAGCTGGAGTTGGAACTGGTGCCGGCTTGGGTCTGGGAGGCACATTTGGCAAAGCAGAAATATCAGCAGGCAGCCAGCCAATCCAGGCAGGGCCTCCTGAACACAAATGCCAGCCCTTTCCCAGAAGAGGAAAACTCAGCAGCCCAGGTTCCTGATGGGAGATTGCTGAAGCCATTTGGGAGCCTCAAAGCCTCCTCACTCTGCAGCGGTGGCAGCTTGGGTCTGGGAGGAATCCTGCACAATGCAGAATTTCAGCAGACAGCCAGTCACTAAGGGCCCCTGAGTCCTCGACACCAATGCTGCCCTTTACACAGGGAAGTGTAACTCACCAGCTCAGGTTCTTGATGGCAGATTTCTGGGGCCAGTTGAGACCTTCAAACCAGCCTGACTCTGCGGTGGTGGCAGCTTGGGTCCAGCAGGCATCCTGTGCAATGTTAGATTTCAGCAGACAGCCAGCCACTCCTGTCCCCAGGCTCCTGAACACTAATGCTGACCCTTTCCACAGGTAAGCAAAACTCAGCCCCCCAGGTTCCTTGTTGCAGATTGGTGGAGGCGCTTGGGACTCTCAAACGAGCTCGACTCGGCTGACTGGCAGCTTGGGTCTCGGAGGCATCCTGCGCAATGAGGAATTTCAGAAGACAGCCGGTCACTAAGGGCCCCTGGGCCCTGAAAACCAAAGCCGCCCTTTAGACAGGGAAGTGTAACTCACCAGCTCAGGTTCCTGATGGCAGATTGCTGGGGCCATTTGGGACCCTCAAAGCAGCCTGACTCTGTGGTGGGGGGAGCTTGGGTCTGGGAGGCATCCTGCGCAATGCAGAATTTCAGCAGGCAGACAGCCACTCCAGGCAAGACCTCCGGAACACCGCTGCCAGCCCTTTCCCAGAAGAAGAAAACTCAGCATCCCAGGTTCCTGATGGAAGATTGCTGGAGCCATTTGGGACCTTCAAACCAGCCTTAATTTTCGGTGGTGGCAGCTTGGGTCTGGGAGGCATCCTGCCCAATGCGGAATTAGAGCAGACAGCCGGCTGCTCCCATCCCCAGGCTCCTGACCACTACTGCTGACCCTTTCCCCAGGTAAGCAAAAGTCAGCAGCCCAAGTTCCTGGTGGCATATTGTTGGAGGAGCTTCGGACTCTCAAACAAGTTCGACTCAGGTGAGGTGGCAGCTTGGGTCTGGGAGGCATCCTGCGCAACGCAGAATTTCAGAAGGCAGCCGGTCACTAAGGGCCCCTGGGCCCTGTACACCAATGCTGCCCTTTACACAGGGAAGTGTAACTCACCAGCTCAGGTTCCTGATGTCAGATTGGTGGAGCCATTTGGGACCCTCAAACCAGCCTGACTTTGCGGTGGTGGCAGCTTGGGTTGAGAAGGCATCCTGCGCAATGTGAAATTTCAGCAGGCAGCCGGCCACTCCTGTCCCCAGGCTCCTGAAGACACATGCTGACCCTTTGCCCAGGTGAGCAAAACTCAGCCGCCAGGTTCCTTGTTGCAGATTGCTGGATCCGCTTTGGACTCTCAAACGAGCTCGACTCGGCTGAGGTGGCAGCTTGGGTCTGGGAGGCATCCTGCGCAATGTTAAATTTCAGCAGGCAGCCGGCCACTCCTGTCCCCAGGCTCCTGAAGACACATGCTGACCCTTTGCCCAGGTAAGCAAAACACAGCCCCCCAGGTTCCTTATTGCAGATTGGTGGAGGCGCTTGGGACTCTCAAACGAGCTCGACTCCGCTTAGGTGGCAGCTTGGGTCTGGGAGGCATCCTGCACAATGCAGAATTTCAGCAGACAGCCGGTCACTAAGGGCCCCTGGGCCCTGAAAACCAATGCCGCCCTTTACACAGGGAAGTGTAACTCACCAGCTCAGGTTCCTGATGGCAGATTGCTGGGGCCATTGGGGATCCTTAAACCAGCCTGACTTTGCGGTGGTGGCAGCTTGGGTCTGGGAGGCATCCTGCACCATGTTAAATTTCAGCAGGCAGCCGCCCACTCCAGTCCCCAGGCTCCTGAACACTAATGCTGACACTTTCCCCCAGGTAAGCAAAACTCAGCCCCCCAGGTTCCTTGTTGCAGATTGGTGGAGGCGTTTGGGACTCTCAAATAAACTCGACTCGGCTGAGGTGGCAGCTTGGGGCTGGGAGGCATCCTGCGCAACGCGGAATTTCAGCAGACAGCCGGCCGCTACGGGCCCCTGGGCACTGGGCACAAATGCCGCCCATTGCACAAGGAAGTGTAACTCAGCTTCCAGGTTCCTGATGGCAGATGGCAGGAGACAGGTGCCGAGGCAAAAACACCTGGAGTTACCACTGTTGCCAGCTTGAGTCTGGGAGGCACATTTGGCAATGCAGAATTTGACCAGACAGCCAGCCACTTCAGCTGAGGCCTCCTTAACACCAATGCCAGCCCTTTCCAAGAAGAAGAAAACTCAGACGCCCAGGTTCCTGATGGAAGATTGCTGGATCCATTTGGGATCCTCAAACCAGCCTGACTTTTCGGTGGTGGCAGCTTGGGTGTGGGAGGCATCCTGTGCAATGGAGAACTTCAGCAGGCAGATGGATGGCGACTCCGGGCCACAGGCCCCTGATCATTAGGGCGTACCCTTCCCCCATGTAAGCAAAACTCAGCAGCCCAAGTTCCTGGTGGCAGATTGCTCAAGGCGCTTGGGACTCTCAAACGAGCTCAACTCGGCTGAGGTGGCAGCTTGGATCCGGGAGGCATCCTGCGCAATGGAGAATTTCAGCAGGCAGCCAGCCACGAAGGGCCCCTGGGCTCTGAACAGAAATGCTGCCCTTGACACAGGTAAGTGTAACTCACCAGCTCAGGTTCGTGATGGAAGATTGCTGGGGCCATTTGGGACCCTCAAACCAGCCAGACTCTGCGGTGGTGGCAGCTTGGGTCGGGGAGGCATCCTGCGCAATGCAGAATTTGAGCAGGCAACTGGCCAGTAAGGGCCCCTGGGCCCTGGACACCAATGTTGCCCATTACACAGGGAAGTGTAAATCAGCAGCTCAGGTTCCTGATGGCAGATGGCAGGAGACACGTGGCGCGACAAAAGCAGCTGGAGTTGGAACTGGTGCCGGCTTGGGTCTGGGAGGCACATTTGGCAATGCAGAAAGATCAGCAGGCAGCCAGCCAGTCCAGGCGAGGCCTCCTGAACACAAATGCCAGCCCTTTCCCAGAAGAAGAAAACTCAGCAGCCCAGGCTCCTGATGGGAGATTGCTGGAGCCATTTGGGACGCTCAAACCAGCCTGACTTTGCAGTGGTGGCAGCTTGGGTCCGCGAGGCATCCTGCGCAATGGAGAACTCCAGCAGGCAGACGGCCGGCTGCTCGGGCCACAGGCCCCTGAACATTAGGGCTGACCTTTTTCCCAGGTAAGCAAAACTCAACAGCCCAAGTTCTTGGTGGCATATTGCTCAAAGCGCTTGGGACTCTCAAACGAGCTCGACTCGGCTGAGGTGGCAGCTTGGGTCTGGGAGGCATCCTGCGGAATTTCACCAGACAGCCTGCCACGAAGGGCCCCTATGTCCTGAACACCAATGCTGCCCTTTCCCAGAAGAAGAAAACTCAGCAACCCAGGTTCCTGATGGGAGATTGCTGGACACATTTGGGGACCCTCAAACCAGCCTGACTCTGCGGTGCTGCCAGCTTGGGTCTGGGAGGCATCCTGTGCCATGCAGAATTTCAGCAGGCAGACGGCCGGCCCCTCTTGGCCAGAGGCTCCTGAACACTAGTGCTGATGCTTTCCCCAGGTAAGCAAAACTCAGCCCCCCAGATTCCTTGTTGCAGATTGCTTGAGTCGGCTGAGGTGGCAGCTTGGGTCTGGGAGGCATCCTCTAACCCAGTAAGAACCAAAAAAAACCCCAACCCTTTCTTCTAAAAAATATTCAAATATATATATCCTTGTTTTCATATTTACATTCACAATATGCATTAAAAATATAAATGTATATTGCTCACTTATACATTTATCTTTATCAATGTCAATTTATAAATAAATTTTTATTCTATATTATATCTACTCCAAGCACTTATTTATCTATTTTATACCTATTTTTACATATTGATTATATATTCCCCTTTCAAGATTTTTACTTCTGTAACACTTATGTTTTATTTTAAATAACATCTGCCTCTACTTAAATAAAAGCCAAAAAAATTCCTTTCCTTTGAAATATATTTACATATTTTTATATTTTTATTCCTATTTTTAATTTATAGTGCTGTATAATGTTATTTATATTCTATATTACAAATCTGCATTTTACTTACTTATGTTTATATTTAAATTTATATTCATAGTTTAGCAATTTCTCTTTATATAATTATTATATATTTCTAACTTAAGATTCACATTTTTATAAGACTTATGGTATTTAAAATAAAACTCCTGCCTCTATAAAAACTGAGGACACCCCTTGATTTCAACAATAGTTAAAATTCTATTCACATCTGCCTTTAAAATTTTTATTTATTATATTTATAGATATATATTAGAGAGAATACCTTTTATTATAATAATAGATGTATTATTTTTATATTATGTAGTTCTTTTACTTATATTTATTCATATTAGATATTTATAGATATCGGTATATAAATTACATATTTGTATATCTGGATTTCTACTTTTATATTGTTTCTATTTATATTATTTATTTAAAAAAACAGCCTATAACCTAAAAAAAACGAAAAAAATCTCCAATTTATTTTAACCTTTTTATATTTACATTCTATGTTTATATATCTTTCTTAATATATATAAATTATACTCCACTCTATATATAATGTTACAATTATATACCATATGTTATACTTTTATGTATGTATCTGTTATCTATGTCTACCACTCTAATTTCATATTTATTTTTAAATTTATATTTATTTCTATTTTCATGTATATGTTAGACCATATAACTTCATTAACCCGACACATCAGAACCACAACAAGACTGTACCTTTGTCAGCACCTGTACGCAGCCCGCGCTCATCCCATTGCAGGACATCAAAACAAAACCTATTTCTATTACTAACGGAACAAACATCCCACAACATTGAATCCTAATAAAAACTCAAATAAACCTAACTGTAAATAAATTTTAAATCCCACTATAAGCAGCCCAAAGCCTCCACACATTCTCATCATAAACTTCCTCCTAAACCAATATCTCAAACACCCAAAAAACTCAAATACACCTTGAAAATGACACAACTACTAATAAAAACAAACACCCATTAAAAATTAAATCTAACCAACTCACTACACTCAAAACTGTACAACTGACCCAAAACAGTACTAACAAAAAAAAGCTATATCTTTATGCACAAATAATAACCAATAATCTGGAAAAGCTATTTGAAAAAATTTTACAAATTAACTAAAAGCATGAAAATAAAAAAATCTAAACTATTAAAATACTACAAAATATCACTAACTAAATTTAAAAAATATTGCCTATAAAAACCCACCACATAAATGCCCCTCTCCCCAACAATAAAACTAAAAACACCTAACAAACCAGAAAGAAATCAGAACTTAGGAACACTAAAACCAGAGTGTTCAAGAAGTCACACACATCCCTTATCATACACCAACTACAAACAACATAAAACAATACAGTGAATTCATAAAAACCACCTTAAAACCACTACATTGAAAAATATTTCAAAAATGAAAAACTGCATTTAACAAAAGCCATCTAATAAATTCACACCCAAAACTCCAGCAGCCCAGCTGGCCCTACCAAAGCTGTATGTTTATACATACGTTAAACAAAACCAAAATGCCAGTAATACCTGTCTATGAAAGAAGTCTATGAAAGAAACCTCTTGAAATTAATCCTAACTCAAATACAAACCAACCCATCCAGAAAGTCAGCTTCACTCAAAAAACACTTTACACAGAGTTAATAATACCAAGAAATAAAACAACACACCATATACCACCAAGGAATATCATAGTGAAGGAAAAAAATACTCCACGTTTTTTTTTTCTTTTATTTATTTAAACTAACTTCTTCTATTAGCTAGAACAAAAGCTTTTACCAAGTCTGTAACAACAACTTCTTTTTCTTCTTCTCCTTCTGAAATATCCCTTCTCACTCCCAAATTCCTCACAACTTCTGAGTTTAAATCCAAGCAAAATGCAAAATTCGTGCACTTGTGCATTCGATGCTCCTGCCAGATTCTCTGTTTCCCTCCACATCTTCTTACACTTTCAGTCTTCAGGCTGTCCTGCCGTGATGAGTTTGTCGGAAGAATGGGTAAAGAGAGGATTTCCCTGCCTCCCTCCCCAGAGCTGGTTTCCTCAGCCATTTCACTCAATCCCATACCGGCAATGATGCACGCTTACCTGAAGCAGGGGAATAAATCTCTAAATGTCACTAAATACATAAAATGGACACAAATAAAAATACATAAATGTCACTAAATACATAAAAGCGCATCCCCATTGTTCCAACACTCAGCAGCCCATGCGGCCAAGGTCAGAACTCTCTGCCCCCCGAGGACACGGCAACCAGCAGGGCCCTTTGTCCCACTCTCCAGCATGGACCTGTGAAGCCAGAGAGGAGTTTACAGAGACCAGGAGGCAGCGGGACGGGGCGGGCGCCCGGCCCGACCTTCCAAAGCTGGCGGCAGCGAGGGCGGGGAGCGCCACGGCCCCGCTCCGCCGCCTGCCCGCCGCCCCGCCGGGATTGTCCGGCCCGCGGTCGCGCCTGGAGCAGGGCGGGCGCGGGCTCGGGGGCTGCCGTCCTGTTCCGACGCCACTCGCCCGCCCCCGCCCGCTGCCCCGGCCCGCGCAGCGCTGCGACCGCACCTCCGCCGCCCGCCGAAACCGGCCCCGCCCGGCCGCCCCCGCCGCGGCCGTTCTCCTCGGCCATCGCATCCCTTTGCATGACCGAATGTCCTTCACCCGTCCCCGCCATTTACACACCCTGGGGCGACCGCCGCTGGCTCCCGCCCCTCGCCCTTCCCTCGCGCGGCAGCCGCGTCCTTGCCCCGCCCCCGGCACTCAGCAGCGAGGGGCAGGGCGCTGGCTCGGGTGGGGGGGTGCGATCCCGCTCTGTGGCCACAGGGGGAGGAGATTTATCGGGGTGTGCGATTTGCCCGCCCATTTCGCCGCCATCTTGAGAAGGTCAAAGGAAGCCCGCGACATTTGCGACGCGCCCTTCCCAAGATGGCGGCCGAGGAGGACCCTCGGAAGAAATAGGGTTTTACCCAGATGCCTCTCAGCAACCCGCCTAAATATGCCCGCCCACGGCGCCGCTGACCCCATAGACCGTGTCTTATACACTTAAAATGCCACATAAAAATCCATGGAGGCCGCCATGGCGTCGGTGTTTCATGCAGGCAGCCAATTAGACCGAGGCGGGCCCTCGACTTCCCCGCCCTTCTCGCTGCCACGTTAAGAAGGTCAAGGAAAAGTCCGTGACACCCGCGACTCGCCACTCCCAAGATGGCGGCCTCGCGGCTGCCGGTAGCGACAGAGCTGCAGTACCGCGCTCTGCCCACAAGGCGGCAGCACTGCCGCCCGCCCCAGCCGGGGGCGTAGCACGCCTCGGGGCTGCGGGCAGGCAAGGTGGCAAAAAATAACAGGGCCGACTCCCGCCAAAAACTGCTCTGAAATAAATGCCAAAAACCTGCCTCTTACCCCACCAGAACCAAACAAGCCCCCTTGATTTAAAGCCATGTTTAAATAAATTTTTTATTTCCATTTTTCGTATTTATATTCACATTCATAGCTATACTGGACATTGATGTAGCATGTAATTTATATAATATATTCTGTCTATTTCTATTATTTATATTTACTTATATTTTGTGGTTTTATAAATATCTTTCCATATTGATTGTATATTTCTATGTCTAAAATTACATTTCTATCATGCTTTCATTATTTAAAATAAAAATCCCATCCTAACTAAATACAAAAAAGCTCTATTCTTTTAAACTACATTGAAATATTTTTATATTTATAGCGCTCATGACTATATTCACATTTATATTTATAGTTTATACTTAAGTATTATATTAATAATTATGTATAATATGTATCCTATTCAAATAATAGAGATAAATTATTTTCCTAATTATGTACCATATCTACTGCTACAACTTATTTTTTCTTACATTTTTAATTTTTATATTAACCTTCAGCTATTTATGATCTATTTCTATTCTTAGATTTCTACCTTTATATTATTTGTATTTATAATTTCTATACTAAAACACCTGCTTTTGCCAAATAAAAAAAAACTCCCCTTTATTTTAAACTACTTAAAAAAACCTAGAGTATATCAATATGGTGTAACATATAACAAATGATAGAGATGATAGATGTAAAATTGATATAAATATTGTAGTGTATTATAGGAAATAAACATAAATCAATACGATCCAAAATACAAGTAATACTGTATATATGTTATATTTTTGTTATTTTATATTTCAAATAATTTAACATTTCTTTATATATCTGCATATACTTGACAAACATTTCTATATTTATACTTGAGTTGCGATTTTTTTCTGGGTGTTTTCTGGGCCTTTTCTTCCCTTCTTCGAATTTTTTTCTGGGTTATTTCTTGTCCATCTTGGGGGTTTTTTCCAGGTTTTTCCTTGCCCATCTTCAGACTTTTTTCTGGTTTTTTTCTTGCCCATCTCAGAGTTTTTTTCTTGTGGTTTTTTCTGGGTTTTTTCTTGCCCATCTTGGGTGATTTTCTGGGGTTTTTTCTAGGTTTTTTTCTTGCCCATCTGGGATTATTTTCTGGGGTTTTTTTCTCATTTCTTTCTTGCCCATCCTGGCCTTTTTCTGGGTTTTTTTCTTGTCCATCATAGGGTTTTTTTCTGGTTTTTTCCTGCTCATCTTCGTCTGGTTTTCTGGGTTTTAAGCCAACATCGGTACATACCATGTCAGTTCATGCAATACAACCCGGCTGGGGATTTTTTATTCTGAATTTAACAAGGAGTCGCAAAACCTGGAAAGCAAAAGTCACACACACAAGGTTAAATCCAGTCAGCATGCGCTCACACACGCAGAGACGAGCAGACACAGACAGACACAGCCACGTGCTCTCACACACGCTCACACAATCTTTCCACTTAAACGCTCACTGCGGCCCTTACTCGAGATGCTGAAGAACGTGATGTGACACATCTTCTGGCTGCCGCTCCGTGAGGTAAAATGGCAGATCCTGGGGAAATCAGCAGCCTTGGGGACCTGTGAGACGACAGGAAGGGTCAACGAGTGGCTATCTGACAGCTAGGACTTGTCCCCACTCTGGACTGATAAATTTTCTACCCAAAATCCAATAGAAGACAGATGTATAGGTACATAGAACATAAGCCACCATAGGCAGATACAATACAAGCCAGGACTTGCAAAAATTCTCTGGAAGATGAATTCTTGAGCCCTATTCCCTTTCAGAAGAAGGAATCTACAGAACTACTGCAGTCATCTGAGGAGGTGCATCTGAAAAAAAGTTAGGACAACAGTCAGACAGTTCAATGATAACTGAAGAGCTCCATATATCCTGTGTCCATCTACAATTCCCATCTAGAGTCCAACTACACCCCACATTACACATTCCAAATCCCCGGGCCCTCTCCTATTGCACCAGGCTATGCGACAGGGCAGAGCAGCTCGGGCACAAATGTGTGCAGACACCAGTGACACAGGACAGACAGGACAGGACAGACAATGGGGACACAACACAGACAGAAAATTCTAGGCCAGGAAAATGGCTGCAAGGACTGAGAGAATGCAAAAGGAGATGACTGAGTTCAAACTGATAGTGAGCTGATGAGGCTCAGAGAACCCCGAAGGAAAAAGATAACTGAATGATTTCTTCCAAAAACTGCAAAGATGGATGCCTAGGAATCCTACGGTCAGAATCCTCTACCTAACCTCATATTACACCAAGTCCTAATCCACCTGAATGGATCCAGGTGGGCATAGCTGTCCATACAGCCCAGAACAAGACCTGACAAGAAATCAGATGGGATGCTTCAAAAGAGAGAAGAGAGTCTGATGCCTGTCTGAGCTCCCCAGTCAAAAGTTCTGTGGCCCGGGTGCCAGGCCAAGGAATGCAGAGATCACAGATGCTAACAAGGATGCCAAGGATTCTGACAGGCCCCCCTAAGGCAAAAGACAGGAGATGAGATACACAAACAACACACAAGGCACAATAGACAAGTGACACGAGACACACCGGGACTGCTCTGCCCTGCACACGTCAGCACTGTGATCAAAAGTGAGACTTGGCTTTCATGGGGCCTAACGAGCCGTTTAATGAACACCCCCCGCTCCAAACTGGACTCAAAAACCCCTCCCAGTAATTCCCAAACAAGCACCATGCCTTCATCCCCTCTGTGGGTCCCAGCCCTCTACTTATCTCTCAGACATCTGGGGATGCTGGTCTCTGGTGCAAAGAAAGGCCACCTCGTCACCTGGGAAGGTCCTGCTGGCACCGGGCTGGGGTCTCTCTGACAGCTGTATTAAAGAGAACCAAACATCAGTGCCTGATCTTGGCACCGCATCGGCCAAAACCCCACCACTCTGCTACTCACCGCGCTCCTAAGAAGGCCCGGCACCTCCTAACCCTGACCCTCTGCCACACATGGAATGCATCTGCACCTGAAAGAAAGTTACAACATATGTCAAACACCACCAGGGTAACTCACAAGCTGCAAACACCTTATGTCAATCTAGGAACAGCATCTAGAGTCCAAGTACAGCCCACATTACAAATTCCCACTCCCTATGGTTTGTCCTATTGCAGCAGGCCATACGGCAGGGCAGAACAGCTCCGGCACAAACGTGTGCACACACCCGTGACACAGAACGTGACAAACAGGGGGACATTAAACACGACACATCATGCTTGTGGTGAGGGCCTCGAGGGGAAAAGGCAAAAGGGACCCCAAAGACACACTAGGGAACACGGCACACCGGACAACACGACACAGACCAGAGCTGTTCTGCACTGCCCGCCTGAAAGCTGCCATCAAAAGTAGAGCCTCTCCCTTTAGCTGTCCTAAGAGGCCCTTGCAGAAGATTGCTTTTCCCACTGCCAATTTTTAAATCTGTCCGAGGGATTTCCAACCTGCTACTCCGCCATCTCCAGGCCCTGGCCCCCGACTTATCTTTTGGATGATCGGTGAGGGGAATCCACGCTGCACCTGAAATGAGTCTGCCTCGGAGGGCTCTGTGTTTGCCTGTGAGCCTCTCGGTCAGCTGCAATGAAGAAAACCAAAACCAAAGTGTGAGTCCAGACTTATGTGAGCCAAATCCCACCAAGGCAGCTACTTGCCCTTGCCTGAGTGTGCCTGGCTCCTTCAGGCTCCAGCTTCATCCTGATTCCAAGGCTGTGGCCTTCCTTAGGAGTGGCACCTGGGTAAGAGAAAGGCAAAGTTAAATGGCATTCCTGTGAGTGCATTGGATGACCTTGTGTGCCGTAAGGCACGGGAATGCCTCTGCTAGGCTTCTAAACAGCCTTGTAGGGGGGGTCCTCAAATAAACACGTTTTCTCACCCTGCTGCCTTCAAAACCCCTCCCAAGAACTCCTAACTGGATACCTGCTCACCCTCCCTCTCCCAGTCACAATCCCCAACTCACCTGAAGCCTCAATCTCAAACATCATCCTTGACACTGGGCAGATCCCTCTTGTGTCATGATGAATCTGCTGAAAAATTGTTGTTCTTGAGAGCTGAGCAATAACAACCACTTCTCTCCGCTGCTCACCTTGGCTGCTGGTATCCAGATTGACTTCCTAAAAAGAAAGACAAAGAACAGAGCTGTAACAGAGTCACCATACACACTTCTGCTGCAGAGACAAATGGGGCCTCACCTGCTCGGGGCAATCCCCTCACCCGGGATGGGGCCCTCTGGCACAGATTTAATCCATCTGAATCTGAACAAAAAGTTAGGACAAGAGTCAAACTCTTGCAGGATAACTGAACAGCTCCAGATATCCTGTGTCCATCTACAAATCCCATCTAGAGTCCAACTACACCCCACATTACAAATTCCAAGTCTCTGGGACTTCTCCTGTCGCACCAGGCTATGCGGCAGTGCAGAGCAGCCCCGTCCCAAATGTGTGCAGACACCCGTGACACAGAACGTGACAAAGAGGGAGACGTGAAACACGGCACATCATGCTTGTGGTGAGGACCTCGAGGGGAGAAGGCAAAAGGGACCCCAAAGACACACTAGGGAACACGGCACACCGGAGAACACGACACAGAGCGGAGCTGTTCTGCACTGCCCGCCTGAAAGCTGCCATCAAAAGCAGAGCCTCTCCCTTTAGCTGTCCTAAGAGGCCCTTGCAGAAGATTGCTTTTCCCGCTGCCAATTTTTAAATCTGTCCCAGGGATTTCCAACCTGCTACTCGCCCATCTCCAGGCCCTGGCCCCCGATTTATCTTTTGGATGATCGGTGAGGGGAATGCACGTTGCACCTGAAATGAGTCTGCCTCGGAGGGCTCTGTGATGGCCTGTGAGCCTCTCGGTCAGCTGCAATGAAGAAAACCAAAACCAAAGTGTGAGTCCAGAGTTATCTGGGCCAAATCCCACCAAGGCAGCTACTTGCCCTCTCCTGAGTGTGCCTGGCTCCTTCAGGCTCCAGCTTCATCCTGATTCCAAGGCTGTGGCCTTCATTAGGAGTGCCACCTGGGTTAGAGAAAGGCAAAGTTCAATGGCATTCCTGTGAGTGCAGTGGATGACCTTGTGTGCTCTAAGACATGGGAATGCCTCTGCTACGCTTCTGAACAGCCTTGTAGGGGGGGTCCTCAAATAAACACCCTTTCTCACCCTGCTGCCTTCAAAACCCCTCCCAAGAAATCCTAACTGGATACCTGATCACCCTCCCTCTCCCAGTAACAATCCCCAACTCACCTGAAGCCTCAATCTCAAACATCATCCTTGACACTGGGCAGATCCCTCTTGTGTCATGATGAATCTGCTGAGAAATTGTTGTTCTTGAGAGCTGAGCAATAACAACCACTTCTCTCCGCTGCTCACCTTGGCTGCTGGTATCCAGATTGACTTCCTAAAAAGAAAGACAAAGAACAGAGCTGTAACAGAGTCACCATACACACTTCTGCTGCAGAGACAAATGGGGCCTCACCTGCTCGGGGCAATCCCCTCACCCGGGATGGGGCCCTCTGGCACAGATTTAATCCATCTGAATCTGAACAAAAAGTTAGGACAAGAGTCAAACTCTTGCAGGATAACTGAACAGCTCCAGATATCCTGTGTCCATCTACAAATCCCATCTAGAGTCCAACTACACCCCACATTACAAATTCCAAGTCCCTGGGACTTCTCCTGTCGCACCAGGCTATGCGGCAGTGCAGAGCAGCCCCGTCCCAAATGTGTGCAGACGCCCGTGACACAGAACGTGACAAAGACGGAGACGTGAAACACGGCACATCATGCTTGTGGTGAGGACCTCGAGGGGAGAAGGCAAAAGGGACCCCAAAGACACACTAGGGAACACGGCACACCGGACAACACGACACAGAGCGGAGCTGTTCTGCACTGCCCGCCTGAAAGCTGCCATCAAAAGTAGAGCCTCTCCCTTTAGCTGTCCTAAGAGGCCCTTGCAGAAGATTGCTTTTTCTGCTGCCAATTTTTACATCTGCCCCAAGAACTTCAAACCCACTATTCTCTCATCTCCAGGCCCTGGCCCCCGACTTATCTTTTGGATGATCGGTGAGGGGAATCCACGCTGCACCTGAAATGAGTCTGCCTCGGAGGGCTCTGTGATGGCCTGTGAGCCTCTCGGTCAGCTGCAATAAAGAAAACCAAAACCAAAGTGTGAGTCCAGAGTTATCTGGGCCAAATCCCACCAAGGCAGCTACTTGCCCTTTCCTGAGTGTGCCTGGCTCCTTCAGGCTCCAGCTTCATCCTGGTTCCAAGGCTGTGGCCTTCATTAGGGGTGGTACCTGGGTTAGAGAAAGGCAAAGTTTAATGGCATTCCTGTGAGTGCACTGGATGACCTTGTGTGCTCTAAGACACGGCAATGCCTCTGCTAGGCTTCTGAACAGCCTTGTGTGGGGGGGGCCCTCAAATAAACACCCTTTCTCACCCTGCTGCCTTCAAATCCCCTCCCAAGAACTCCTAAACTGGATACCTGATCACCCTCCCTCTCCCAGTCACCATCCTCAACTCACCTGAAGCCTCAATCTCAAACATCATCCTTGACACTGGGCAGATCCCTCTTGTGACACGATGAATCTGCTGAGAAATTGTTGTTCTTGAGAGCTGAGCGATAACAACCACTTCTCTCCACTGCTCACCTTGACTGCTGGCATCCAGATTGACTTCCTAAAAAGAAAGACAAAGAAGAGAGCTGTAACAGAGTCACCATACACACTTCTGCTGCAGAGACAAATGGGGCCTCACCTGCTCGGGGCAATCCCCTCACCCAGGATGAGGCCTCTGGCACAGATTTAATCCATCTCAATCTGAAAAAAAAGTTAGGACAAGAGTCACACTGTTGCAGGATAACTGATGAGCTCCAGATATGATGTGTCCATCTACAAATCCCACCTGGAGTCCAACTACACCCCACATTACAAATTCCAAGTCTCCAAGACTTCTCCTATCGCAACAGGCTGTGCGGCACGGCAGAGCAGCCCCGTCCCAAATGTGTGCAGACACCCGTGACACAGGACAGGACGTGACAAACAATGGGCACAAGACACAGACAGAAATCTCTAGGCAAGGAAAATGGCTGCAAGGACTGAGAGAATGCAAAAGGAGATGACCGAGCTGAGACCAATGGTGAGCTGATGAGGCTCAGAGAACCATGAAGGAAGAAGATGATAACTGAATGATTTATTCCAAGGACAGCAATGATGGATGCCCAGGAATCCTACTGTCAGAATGCTGCACCTAACCTCATATTATTGCAAGTCCTAATCCACCATAATGGATCCAGGTGGGGCACAGCTGTCTGTACAGCTCCGAAGAAGACCTGACAAGACACCTGACTGGATGCTTCCAAAGAGAGAAGAGAGTCTGATGCCTGTCTGAGCTCCCCAGTCAAAAGTTCTGTGGCCCGGGTGCCAGGCCAGGGAATGCAGAGATCACAGATGCTAACAAGGATGCCAGGGTTTCTGAGAGGGCCCCCTAATATAAAGACATGGGATACACAAACAACACATAATGCACAATAGACAAGTGACACGAGACACACCGGGACTGCTCTGCCCTGCTACACACCTCAGCACTGAGATCAAAAGTGAGACTTGGCTTTCATGGGGCCGAAGGTGCCACTTCATGGACACACCACCACCCCCGCCCAAAATTGGACTCAAAAACCCCTCCCAGTAATTCCCAAACAAGCACCATGCCTTCATCCCCTCTGTGGGTCCCAGCCCTCTACTTATCTCTCAGACATCTGGGGATGCTGGTCTCTGGTGCAAAGAAAGGCCACCTCGTCACCTGGGAAGGTCCTGCTGGCACCGGGCTGGGGTCTCTCTGACAGCTGTATTAAAGAGAACCAAACATCAGTGCCTGATCTTGGCACCGCATCGGCCACAACCCCACCACTCTGCTACTCACCGCGCTCCTAAGAAGGCCCGGCACCTCCTAACCCTGACCCTCTGCCACACATGGAATGCATCTGCACCTGAAAGAAAGTTACAACATATGTCAAACACCACCAGGGTAACTCACAAGCTGCAAACACCTTATGTCAATCTAGGAACAGCATCTAGAGCCCAAGTACAGCCCACATTACAAATTCCCACTCCCTATGGTTTGTCCTATTGCAGCAGGCCATACGGCAGGGCAGAACAGCTCCGGCACAAACGTGTGCACACACCCGTGACACAGAACGTGACAAACAGGGGGACATTAAACACGACACATCATGCTTGTGGTGAGGGCCTCGAGGGGAAAAGGCAAAAGGGACCCCAAAGACACACTAGGGAACACGGCACACCGGACAACACGACACAGAGCGGAGCTGTTCTGCACTGCCCGCCTGAAAGCTGCCATCAAAAGTAGAGCCTCTCCCTTTAGCTGTCCTAAGAGGCCCTTGCAGAAGATTGCTTTTCCCACTGCCAATTTTTAAATCTGTCCGAGGGATTTCCAACCTGCTACTCCGCCATCTCCAGGCCCTGGCCCCCGACTTATCTATTGGATGATCGGTGGGGGGAATCCACGTTGCACCTGAAATGAGTCTGCCTCGGAGGGCTCTGTGATGGCCTGTGAGCCTCTCGGTCAGCTGCAATGAAGAAAACCAAAACCAAAGTGTGAGTCCAGAGTTATGTGGGCCAAATCCCACCAAGGCAGCTACTTGCCCTCTCCTGAGTGTGCCTGGCTCCTTCAGGCTCCAGCTTCATCCTGATTCCAAGGCTGTGGCCTTCCTTAGGAGTGGCACCTGGGTAAGAGAAAGGCAAAGTTAAATGGCATTCCTGTGAGTGCAGTGGATGACCTTGTGTGCCGTAAGGCACGGGAATGCCTCTGCTAGGCTTCTGAACAGCCTTGTAGGGGGGGTCCTCAAATAAACACGTTTTCTCACCCTGCTGCCTTCAAAACCCCTCCCAAGAACTCCTAACTGGATACCTGCTCACCCTCCCTCTCCCAGTCACAATCCCCAACTCACCTGAAGCCTCAATCTCAAACATCATCCTTGACACTGGGCAGATCCCTCTTGTGTCATGATGAATCTGCTGAAAAATTGTTGTTCTTGAGAGCTGAGCAATAACAACCACTTCTCTCCGCTGCTCACCTTGGCTGCTGGTATCCAGATTGACTTCCTAAAAAGAAAGACAAAGAACAGAGCTGTAACAGAGTCACCATACACACTTCTGCTGCAGAGACAAATGGGGCCTCACCTGCTCGGGGCAATCCCCTAACCCGGGATGGGGCCCTCTGGCACAGATTTAATCCATCTGAATCTGAACAAAAAGTTAGGACAAGAGTCAAACTCTTGCAGGATAACTGAACAGCTCCAGATATCCTGTGTCCATCTACAAATCCCATCTAGAGTCCAACTACACCCCACATTACAAATTCCAAGTCCCTGGGACTTCTCCTGTCGCACCAGGCTATGCGGCAGTGCAGAGCAGCCCCGTCCCAAATGTGTGCAGACGCCCGTGACACAGAACGTGACAAAGAGGGAGACGTGAAACACGGCACATCATGCTTGTGGTGAGGACCTCGAGGGGAGAAGGCAAAAGGGACCCCAAAGACACACTAGGGAACACGGCACACCGGACAACACGACACAGAGCGGAGCTGTTCTGCACTGCCCGCCTGAAAGCTGCCATCAAAAGTAGAGCCTCTCCCTTTAGCTGTCCTAAGAGGCCCTTGCAGAAGATTGCTTTTTCTGCTGCCAATTTTTACATCTGCCCCAAGAACTTCAAACCCACTATTCTCTCATCTCCAGGCCGTGGCCCCCGACTTATCTTTTGGATGATCGGTGAGGGGAATCCACGTTGCACCTGAAATGAGTCTGCCTCGGAGGGCTCTGTGATGGCCTGTGAGCCTCTCGGTCAGCTGCAATAAAGAAAACCAAAACCAAAGTGTGAGTCCAGAGTTATGTGGGCCAAATCCCACCAAGGCAGCTACTTGCCCTTTCCTGAGTGTGCCTGGCTCCTTCAGGCTCCAGCTTCATCCTGGTTCCAAGGCTGTGGCCTTCATTAGGGGTGGTACCTGGGTTAGAGAAAGGCAAAGTTTAATGGCATTCCTGTGAGTGCACTGGATGACCTTGTGTGCTCTAAGACACGGCAATGCCTCTGCTAGGCTTCTGAACAGCCTTGTGTGGGGGGGGCCCTCAAATAAACACCCTTTCTCACCCTGCTGCCTGCAAACCCCCTCCCAAGAACTCCTAAACTGGATACCTGATCACCCTCCCTCTCCCAGTCACCATCCTCAACTCACCTGAAGCCTCAATCTTAAACATCATCCTTGACACTGGGCAGATCCCTCTTGTGACACGATGAATCTGCTGAGAAATTGTTGTTCTTGAGAGCTGAGCGATAACAACCACTTCTCTCCACTGCTCACCTTGACTGCTGGCATCCAGATTGACTTCCTAAAAAGAAAGACAAAGAACAGAGCTGTAACAGAGTCACCATACACACTTCTGCTGCAGAGACAAATGGGGCCTCACCTGCTCGGGGCAATCCCCTCACCCAGGATGAGGCCTCTGGCACAGATTTAATCCATCTCAATCTGAAAAAAAAGTTAGGACAAGAGTCACACTGTTGCAGGATAACTGATGAGCTCCAGATATGATGTGTCCATCTACAAATCCCACCTGGAGTCCAACTACACCCCACATTACAAATTCCAAGTCTCCAAGACTTCTCCTATCGCAACAGGCTGTGCGGCACGGCAGAGCAGCCCCGTCCCAAATGTGTGCAGACACCTGTGACACAGGACAGGACGTGACAAACAATGGGCACAAGACACAGACAGAAATCTCTAGGCAAGGAAAATGGCTGCAAGGACTGAGAGAATGCAAAAGGAGATGACCGAGCTGAGACCAATGGTGAGCTGATGAGGCTCAGAGAACCATGAAGGAAGAAGATGATAACTGAATGATTTATTCCAAGGACAGCAATGATGGATGCCCAGGAATCCTACTGTCAGAATGCTGCACCTAACCTCATATTATTGCAAGTCCTAATCCACCATAATGGATCCAGGTGGGGCACAGCTGTCTGTACAGCTCCGAAGAAGACCTGACAAGACACCTGACTGGATGCTTCCAAAGAGAGAAGAGAGTCTGATGCCTGTCTGAGCTCCCCAGTCAAAAGTTCTGTGGCCCGGGTGCCAGGCCAGGGAATGCAGAGATCACAGATGCTAACAAGGATGCCAGGGTTTCTGAGAGGGCCCCCTAATATAAAGACATGGGATACACAAACAACACATAATGCACAATAGACAAGTGACACGAGACACACCGGGACTGCTCTGCCCTGCTACACACCTCAGCACTGAGATCAAAAGTGAGACTTGGCTTTCATGGGGCCGAAGGTGCCACTTCATGGACACACCACCACCCCCGCCCAAAATTGGACTCAAAAACCCCTCCCAGTAATTCCCAAACAAGCACCATGCCTTCATCCCCTCTGTGGGTCCCAGCCCTCTACTTATCTCTCAGACATCTGGGGATGCTGGTCTCTGGTGCAAAGAAAGGCCACCTCGTCACCTGGGAAGGTCCTGCTGGCACCGGGCTGGGGTCTCTCTGACAGCTGTATTAAAGAGAACCAAACATCAGTGCCTGATCTTGGCACCGCATCGGCCACAACCCCACCACTCTGCTACTCACCGCGCTCCTAAGAAGGCCCGGCACCTCCTAACCCTGACCCTCTGCCACACATGGAATGCATCTGCACCTGAAAGAAAGTTACAACATATGTCAAACACCACCAGGGTAACTCACAAGCTGCAAACACCTTATGTCAATCTAGGAACAGCATCTAGAGCCCAAGTACAGCCCACATTACAAATTCCCACTCCCTATGGTTTGTCCTATTGCAGCAGGCCATACGGCAGGGCAGAACAGCTCCGGCACAAACGTGTGCACACACCCGTGACACAGAACGTGACAAACAGGGGGACATTAAACACGACACATCATGCTTGTGGTGAGGGCCTCGAGGGGAAAAGGCAAAAGGGACCCCAAAGACACACTAGGGAACACGGCACACCGGACAACACGACACAGAGCGGAGCTGTTCTGCACTGCCCGCCTGAAAGCTGCCATCAAAAGTAGAGCCTCTCCCTTTAGCTGTCCTAAGAGGCCCTTGCAGAAGATTGCTTTTCCCACTGCCAATTTTTAAATCTGTCCGAGGGATTTCCAACCTGCTACTCCGCCATCTCCAGGCCCTGGCCCCCGACTTATCTATTGGATGATCGGTGGGGGGAATCCACGTTGCACCTGAAATGAGTCTGCCTCGGAGGGCTCTGTGATGGCCTGTGAGCCTCTCGGTCAGCTGCAATGAAGAAAACCAAAACCAAAGTGTGAGTCCAGAGTTATGTGGGCCAAATCCCACCAAGGCAGCTACTTGCCCTCTCCTGAGTGTGCCTGGCTCCTTCAGGCTCCAGCTTCATCCTGATTCCAAGGCTGTGGCCTTCCTTAGGAGTGGCACCTGGGTAAGAGAAAGGCAAAGTTAAATGGCATTCCTGTGAGTGCAGTGGATGACCTTGTGTGCCGTAAGGCACGGGAATGCCTCTGCTAGGCTTCTGAACAGCCTTGTAGGGGGGGTCCTCAAATAAACACGTTTTCTCACCCTGCTGCCTTCAAAACCCCTCCCAAGAACTCCTAACTGGATACCTGCTCACCCTCCCTCTCCCAGTCACAATCCCCAACTCACCTGAAGCCTCAATCTCAAACATCATCCTTGACACTGGGCAGATCCCTCTTGTGTCATGATGAATCTGCTGAAAAATTGTTGTTCTTGAGAGCTGAGCAATAACAACCACTTCTCTCCGCTGCTCACCTTGGCTGCTGGTATCCAGATTGACTTCCTAAAAAGAAAGACAAAGAACAGAGCTGTAACAGAGTCACCATACACACTTCTGCTGCAGAGACAAATGGGGCCTCACCTGCTCGGGGCAATCCCCTAACCCGGGATGGGGCCCTCTGGCACAGATTTAATCCATCTGAATCTGAACAAAAAGTTAGGACAAGAGTCAAACTCTTGCAGGATAACTGAACAGCTCCAGATATCCTGTGTCCATCTACAAATCCCATCTAGAGTCCAACTACACCCCACATTACAAATTCCAAGTCCCTGGGACTTCTCCTGTCGCACCAGGCTATGCGGCAGTGCAGAGCAGCCCCGTCCCAAATGTGTGCAGACGCCCGTGACACAGAACGTGACAAAGAGGGAGACGTGAAACACGGCACATCATGCTTGTGGTGAGGACCTCGAGGGGAGAAGGCAAAAGGGACCCCAAAGACACACTAGGGAACACGGCACACCGGACAACACGACACAGAGCGGAGCTGTTCTGCACTGCCCGCCTGAAAGCTGCCATCAAAAGTAGAGCCTCTCCCTTTAGCTGTCCTAAGAGGCCCTTGCAGAAGATTGCTTTTTCTGCTGCCAATTTTTACATCTGCCCCAGGGATTTCCAACCTGCTACTCCCCCATCTCCAGGCCATAGCCCCTGACTTATCTTTTGGATGATTGGTGAGGGGAATCCACGTTGCACCTGAAATGAGTCTGCCTCGGAGGGCTCTGTGATGGCCTGTGAGCCTCTCGGTCAGCTGCAATGAAGAAAACCAAAACCAAAGTGTGAGTCCAGAGTTATGTGGGCCAAATCCATGCAAGTCAGCTACTTGCCCTCTCCTGAGTGTGCCTGGCTCCTTCAGGCTCCAGCTTCATCCTGATTCCAAGGCTGTGGCCTTCATTAAGAGTGCCACCTGGGTTAGAGAAAGGCAAAGTTAAATGGCATTCCTGTGAGTGCACTGGATGACCTTGTGTGCTCTAAGACATGGGAATGCCTCTGATAGGCTTGTGAACAGCCTTGTGTGGGGGGGGCCCTCAAATAAACACCCTTTCTCACCCTGCTGCCTTCAAACCCCCTCCCAAGAACTCCTAACTGGACACCTGCTCACCCTCCCTCTCCCAATTACAATCCTCAACTCACGTGAAGCCTCAATCTCAAACATCTTCTTGGACACTGGGCAGATCCCTCTTGTGACATGATCAATCTGCTGAAAAAAATGTTGTGCTTGACACAGCTTGGAATTTCAGGGAGTTGCACTCCTTAAATTAAAAAAAAAAAAAAACAAAAAAAAAAAAAAAAAAAAAAAAAACCATAAAACCCAAAACACCTAACTCCCCACAGAAACAAAAAAACACAGAAAACATAAAAAATCCAAAAAACCCACGAAAACCAACCAAAAACCCCCAAAAAACCCAAATACTCCAAAAAAACAAATCCAACCAAAAAAAAAAACCAGAGCAAAACTAAACATTACAAAAGCACCTTACCACTCCTAAACACAAAACCCAAAATCACAAACCTAAATACTCCCTGTATTCCATGCTGTTTTCTTCACAGAATTTTCCAAGCCTCTGTGCTTTAGATGTCCAGAAACACCTGCTGGAAAGAAGCTGAGATGGGCTGAAAAAGCCTCTTCACTGAAATGAGGAGAACTTTTAACCCAGCATATCCCAGAGAGGGAATGAAGCCCCTCAGCCACGGCTGGGGTTAATATACCCCTGATGGTGCCCGCCTCTCGTTCCCATGGCACCCAGGAAAAGGGAGGGGGCTCATCCCACCAAACCCTCAGAGCAGCTGCAGCTGTTTGGCTCCTCTGACTCACATTCAAGGGCAGTAAAGGGCTTGTTATAGAAGAAAACTCTTCAGAAAAATAGCAGTGCTTTCTTTTTTACAACAACTACTTGGAGCAGAAGAACAGAAAACTGGCAAGATATAAAACTTTGTGGTAAGGTTACATAGCTAGATCAATTGGGTAATTGGGTAATTTGCTGTTACCTTACATAATTATTCTGTGTTTAACAAAAGCCATCTAATAAATTCACACCCAAAGCTCCAGCAGCCCAGCTGGCCCTACCAAATCTCTATGTTTATGCATACAGTAAACAAAACCAAAATCCCAGTAATACCTATCTGTGAAAGAAACCTCTTGAAATTGATCCTACCTCAAATACAAAACATCCCATGCAAAGTTAGCTTGACTCAAAAAACAATTTACACAGAGCTAATAACACCAAGAAATAAAACAACACACCATATACCACCAAAGAATATAATAGTGAAGAAAAAAGAAACCACTTTTTTTTTTTTTTTCTTAATTTAAACTAACTTCTTTTATTAGCTAGAACAAAAGCTTTTGCCAGGACTGCAACAACAACTTCTTTTCCTTCTTCTCCTTCTGAAATATCCCTTCTCCTTCCCAAATTCCTTACAACTTCTGAGTTCACATCCAAGCAAAAAGCAAAATTCGTGCACTTGTGCGTTCGATGCTCCTGTCAGATTCTCTGTTTCTCTTCACATCTTCTTACACTTTCAGTCTTCAGGCTGTCCTGCCGTGATGAGTTTGACGGAAGAATTGGTAAACGTTAAGAGAGGATTTCCCTGCCTCCCTCCCCAGAGCTGGTTTCCTTAGTGCATTTCACTCAATCCCAGGCCGGCAACGATGCACGCTCACCTCAAGCCCGCAGGGCTCACAGATGCTCGGCTAAATTCGGCTGTAATCGGCTAAACTCGGGCATTGTCATCTGCATTCGGCTGGACTCTACCCTTCGGCACGGCTCGGCTCGCTTCGGCCGAACTCGGAGCCGCTCTCTGCGCTCAGTGTGGCTCGGCTCGCTTCGGCCGAACTCGGAGCCGCTCAGTGCGCTCGGCGCGCCTCGGCTCACTTCGGCCCAACTCGGAGCCGATCAGTGCGCTCGGCGCGCCTCGGCTCACTTCGGCCCAACTCGGAGCCGATCAGTGCGCTCGGCGGGGCTCGGCTCGCTTCGGCCGAACTCGGAGCCTCTCCGTGCGCTCGGCCGGGCTCGGCTCGCTTCGGCCTAACTCGGAGCCGCTTAGTGCGCTCGGTGCGGCTCGGCTCGCTTCGGCCGAACTCGGAGCCGCTCAGTGCGCTCGGCACGGCTCGGCTCGCTTCGGCCGAACTCGGAGCCGTTCTGTGCGCTCGGCGCGGCTCGGCTTCATTCGGCCGAACTCGGAGCCGCTTAGTGCGCTCGGCGAGGCGAGGCTCGCTACGGCCGAACTCGGAGCCGCTCAGTGCGCTCGGCACGGCTCGGCTCGCTTCGGCCGAACTCGGAGCCGTTCTGTGCGCTCGGCGCGGCTCGGCTTCATTCGGCCGAACTCGGAGCCTCTCCGTGCGCTCGGCGGGGCTCGGCTCGCTTCGGCCGAACTCGGAGCCGCTCAGTGCGCTCGGCGCGGCTCGGCTCTCTTCGGCCGCACTCGGAGCCGATCAGTGCGCTCGGCGCGCCTCGGCTCTCTTCGGCCGAACTCGGAGCCGCTCTCTGCGCTCGGCGAGGCTCGGCTCGCTTCGGCCGAACTCGGAGCCGCTCTGTGCGCTCGGCGCGGCCCGGCTCGCTTCGGCCCAACTCGGAGCCGCGCTCTGCGCGTTCGGCTGAGCTCGGCTCCGCTCGGCTCCCGTCGCCGCCTCACGTTAAACTCGCCCGGCTCGGGGCTCTCCTGCTGCCGCGTCCCGCGGGCGGCCCGGCCATCCCACGGACACGATCGGGAGCGCGGCGTGGCACAGGAGCTCATTGGGCTGTGACCGCACTCGCGCTAATTAGCGCGCACGAGAGCAGCGGGCTCGGTTCGGCTGAGCTCGGCTCGGTTCAGGCAGCCTCACAAGCCTGGCCTCGGTTCGCTCGAGGCCGTCAGGTTCCGCCGGTCTCGCCTTGGTTCGGCTGAGCTCGTTCCATTCGGCCGAAGGAGGCGTCGTTCTCTCGTGTTTTTTACAAATATCTTTCTATATTGACTGTATATTTCTATATTTAGTTTTATACTTCTATAATACTTCCATTATTCCAAATAAAAACCCCGTCTCTAACCAAATAAATAAAAAAAACCCCATTCTTTTAAAGGATATTGAAATATTTTTTATTTATACTTTGTATAATTATACATTCATATTTTAATTTATCGTTTCTTTGGATGTATTACATTAATAATGACATATTATATATATAAAATTTTTAAATAGATTTAAATTATTATTTAAATTATGTATAATATCTACTGCTACAACTAATTTTTTCTTATATTTTTAATTTTTATATTTATCTGTATGTATTTATTATATATTTCTAAACTTAGATTTCTACTTTTATATTATTTGTATTTATACATTTTACAATCAAAACCCTGCCTATTGACCAATAAAGAAAACCCGCTTTATTTAAGTATTTTAAAAATATTTTCATGTTTATAATTTTCATATTTATATTTATAATTTGTTCAATATTAGATGAGAACACACCTGCTCCTGCACCGCTCCCTCTCCTGGGGACCTTGGGGTGCCCCAACGGCATCAGAGCCCTGAGTCTTCACCCCCTTCTCCTCTATTTAGAAACTTCACTGGAACTTTTTTCTGGAAACAAAGACATTACCTAAATCCTCTCCCCGTGTCCCAGACAGATGGATATTCAGTTATTAGTTGGCTGGGCAGCAGTTTCTTAAACAGAATGATAAACAAGATGTGAACATTTCAGCTACAAGCAAATAGGCAAATCTGAACAAGATACTGGTGGGCAACCACTGAAGTTATTTTGAAGGAATTTTTTAAACAATAAAATACTGATACCACAAAAATAAAGCAAAAAGCTAACTACTGGCTAAGAATGAAGGAAAAATTAACTTTTGACAGCAACAACATTCCAACCACACAGGCTTTTTCCCAATGTCATACCTTATAACTACCTCTCTTGGGAATTCTCATCACGTATCCCAAAAGGAATAAATACCTCAGAGCGTCCTAAAGCAAAAAGTAGCACACATGAGCTCCTCACACTCCTGGGAGGCCGGCACAGCGTGCACTGAGTCTGCAACAAATTCTGCTCACTGAGGGTCTGCAAACAAAGGTTCAACTGATGAACTGAACTGATTTTAAAGGGAGGTTTTCTAAGCACAGAAGCACAACAAAGAACAAGCAAAAACAATTCTTAAAAACAACCTGCAAGTTTTGTTTAGCATATATGCAACTGATTTCCACCCTGTGGCTTCTCACTTTGATTTGTCTGTAGGTTCAGGAAGATGACAATGCACACTCTGCCTTCCCTGAGCCCCCCACAGCAGCTGAGCGCTGCTCCGTGTGCTCAGATCATCAGGAACTGGATTGCACGTGCCCGGATGGACTGGAACTGCTCTGCTGCAGATTCAGGAGACGATGGCAGAGAGGGGCTGGCCGAGGCGTTGTCCCAATTCCATTTCTGTGTGACAAGAAGCGGTTTGTTCCCAACGGGTGCAACAATCCCCAGCTCGCTTCCATGGTGAGTACCGATGGCACACAAATGGCAGCCTGAGGAAATCGTATTCTGGGCTCTAAGTGCTTGGGGCGGGGTCTGATTTTTTGTTTTGCATCTGGATGATGATTAGTACTACAGGGCCCTGATTGATGACATGGCAGCACAGAATTAAAAACTCCTCGACAGGATTACATCGACTTCTAGGAAAAGACAAAAGCCTAGGACCCTTCTGAAATCTATTTTTAATGCGAAGCACACGGATTGTCACTATGCTGCGCCTTCCAGCTTTTCAAAGCAGCTTACTTCTGAAGACCAGAAAACATTTATTTCTACAGAAACAATGGGCAACCCCCAGGCTAATCTCAGCACTACTGTTTAATAGGGGATCTGCCAGCATGCCAGTCCAGCTTCAAGTGTGCTTTATTTCAGTCTAACATCCCCTCAAAATTCTTCTCACATCTCCCAACACTGACATCTTATTTTCCCCTAAAGCTTCTCATCATTAGCAATTTCCAAGTAACATGGTATTTTTACAACATTCAAAAATGTCAAGCTGGACTGTGCTAGAGAGTAATTTGCATATATAAGCTTAGCAAAGTTTGAATTGACTTGTCCAGAGAAAAAACCTACAAGTGAACACCTACACCTGCCTACAAAGAGGTAACAAGCCCCTGGCAGCTGCCAGCATCAAAGCACAGCGGATGTTTCTAATACAGGGTAAGAATAACAATATCACATTCTGTTCTCTCCAGCTTCTTTTCCCTGCAGTCATATTTTGCTTCTTATGATTTTTTTAGTCTCTGTATCTTCTTGGACAGCACCGAGCCCGACGACGAGGATATGAGAGTCTTTCCCTGTCGGACGGAGAGAACCAGGAAAACAGTTAAAATAAGAACAGGGCAGTTTGAAATTCATACTTGCAATGAGAAGCAGCGCCTAACAAACAGAACAAAAGTAAACAAAGCATGGTACCTCCCTGGGGACAGAAGACTTATAAACTCTCCAGAATTTACAATTCTAGCGACCATCCCCTTCAGGACAGCAGCCAAGTGTCCCATGGGGTGGTGCTGCACCAAAGAACCATCTGAGAGGTTCCAAAGAGTGAAATGCACAATATTTTGCAAAGACAAAAAATCTTGCAAAATAACAAAAATACAATAGATGTAAACTACAGGGTAAGAGTACAAGTGTTCACTTTAAGAGCTGGAACCATCCAGGTGAGCACCTGATAAATGGATCCTCACAGGAGTTTGAACCCTTCAGGACACAGAAGGGTTTTCCCCAGAAACTTCACAGACTGAGTTTTGATAGAAGTACACTTGCCAGACCCTCAGAAACGTCACCCATTCTCCAGGTGTCTGGAGAGAACTGCAAATGGCTCTCACGTAGTTTGAGCTAGTTGTGTAAGGTCTCAGGGTGAATTTCACCAGATGCAACCAAACTGGGCAACTCCCAGTGGGACAGAAGGAACACAAAGCTTGGGTAAGCAGAGCTGCAGCAAATACTGAGGAAACAAACATAACAGCGTAAAAAATAATAAACCATCCTTTTTTTTCCCTCTTGCTTTTGTTTTTTTCTTATTCAGATCAGCACAGCAATTAAAGAGAACATGAAAAACTCACCATTACTGAACATTTCATCATCTGTAAGCTGAGCATCCTTAGCATAGAGGACTCCAAAGTTAAAATTCACCGATCCCTGGGAAATAAAACCAAATATCGTATGGTAAACACTCAAACAGCAGTCATAAAAATTTGTTTCCTCTAAGGACTATCTGGTATGTATGTATCTTTGCATTACACATTAGAACATACACTTTATACCATCTCCTAATAGGTAATAATTTACCTTTGAACTTTGTTAGTATAGCATGAATTTTTAACTTAAACTGGTGATCTATTATTATTAAGTTGGTGCTTAAAGTTATTTCTGCTGTCACGTTCAAAAAAACATGAATTTTTTTTACTGGAATGAGCAATTGATTTCAAAGTCATCAAAAGCCCACCAAAACACAAAGCTGGGTTCACTGGACAGGTCTGTGAGCTAGAAGTAGTTAGGCTTGTACTTCCCTCTTGCTCTTCCAGAACCAATAAATCCTGTCAACAAAACCAGGATCTTTAGCCCGCTGCTGTGAAAGATTCTACAAGGATGATGGTTTGATTTGTGTTTAGAAGTTTTGATTTGAAATGGCCAGTCCAATGGATAAAGACAGTTTAGGTAGTATTACATTGCTATTATTATTATTTCTATTATTATTTTTACTATTACTACTGCTATTGTTATCATCTGCTACTGGAAGAAACAAACCAGTAGTACCTATACTTAATTACTTTTATTTCCAGGAAATAATAAAGAAAAAGAACCAAACCAAAAAAAGTCACTTCCTACCTTTTATATCAAGGGATGAAAAATTTCTCTTGGGCTCTTCTCCAATTTATCAAGACTCATAGCAATGAAAGGCAAACAAAACAGCGCTTTATAGAAGGCCAAGTGCACGTTTCAAGGCTGAACCACCAACTGATTGCAGTGACAGCAGTTACAACATGAATCCTTCCTAGAGCCTCTGTGAAATGGAATGTTCTGTGGAACTGCCGTTTCTTTCCCAAAATACTAACTTCCAACACTTCCTAAACGTATTTTGTATTTTAAAACCACAGAAGTTAGTGAGACTCTGTGCGGAGATCAGGTTTAAATTTATTTCCTTCCAAAGCACAGAGCTCTGTTCCATCACCCTTCCCTTTGGCTCTACACTGAATTATGGTGAGCATTTGAGGACTGCTCAATAATCGATTCTATTTCTCTCTTTTTCTAGTTCTCTCTATTCCTAAATCATTCAAGACAAGTCAAATGAAAAATGACAAGTTCAGCATCAGAGTCACACTTTTTCCCTTTGTCTGCTCAAGAACAGGCTCTAAATCCACTTATTGCTGCCTTCAACGATTCAGACTTGCAAAACCATTCTTACATGTTTTACAGCTTTATCATACAACCCACAGAACGCAAGCTCTGAATTACAGGAAAAGGTACACAGGCAAATATCTAAAGGGATCACTTATTTGTAAATATATACCTTGATAGAGAGCGCACTGAGAACCTTTCTGTGGGACTCTAAGGGACGCATGCTTTCTGAGCACCCTGTAAACAAGAAAAGCTACAATATATTACAGGACATCCCCACTTTTTCTACATATTCAAATAGAATTTTTAATAAAAACAGTTCAGTTACAAAAGAAGGAAGAAAACCAAGCTAATTTTACTCAGCTGTATTTACTGCCGATTTAGAGAAAAATGCCGGGCCGCGTCGGCCGTTGCGTCACACGCCGCGCCGGCAGCAGGGCCTGCCGGGAGTTGGAGTCTCGGGCTGGCAGCCACTCACATGCCACGTCAGCCGCTGCGTCACATGCCGCGCCGGCAACAGGGCCTGCCGGGAGTTGTAGTCTCGGGCTGACAGCCACGGCTCCGTCCCCCGCCACCGGGAGCTGCAGTCCCTCCTGGGCATCAAACGGGTCCTTCGCCCCAGGGCGGGGAAGGACCTGAGGCAGCACCGCTCCTCCCGGATGCCCTCTCTTTTTTCCTCCAACTCTTTTTACTTTTTTCACTCTGTTTTTTTTTTCACCACTTCCCTTCCCCCTTGCTCTCCTGCTTCCTTTCATTTCCTTTCCTTTCCTTCCCTTCCCTTTGCCTTTCTTCTATTTCTGATCTTGGTTTACCTTTCCACCTTCAGAATAAAAAAGCAGCAGTAGAAACTTTCAGGCTACCCGGGAGTAAAAAAAAAACTCCAAAACGAAAATGCTTTAAAGAAAACGATTTATTCCCTGGGGGCCTGAAATTTTCTACTGCTGCATGTGACACAGAGCTTTTATTCCTTCTTATAGATAGTTGATATTTTATATATATTTATAGTTTATGTTGATGCATTATATTAATAACTACATATAATATGCACCTTATTCAAAAAATATACGGGAATTATTTTTTAAATTATTTACCATATCTACTGCTACAACTTATTTTTCCTTATATTTCTAATTTTTATATAAATCTTTAATGTGTTTATGATATATTTCTATACTTATATTTCTACCTTTATATTATTTGTATTTGTAATTTTTACACTAAAACCCCTGCTTTGGCAAAGAAAAAACAAAACCATCCATTATTTTAAACTACCTAATTTTTTTTAATATTTATATTTATCATAATATACAACAAATGATAGATATAAGTAGATAGATATATCACACCCGCATTTATATCTATTTTATATCCATTTCCTATAATATTTTTCATAAAATATATGCAGTATTACGTGTATTATATATTGTATCAATTTATGTTATTTTACATTTACAATTTATTATTAATTTTTTATAGATCTGCATATAGTTGCAATACATTTATATATTTGTATTTTTGCTTGGCTTGTATTTACATTTATATTCTCTATTCATATATCTATAAACATACACAATACTCTATTAAAATTAGAGTAACTTATTGTAACATATAATGACTTATGTTACATGTTAAATTTTAAAAATTGACCGAATATATAAAAATAAAATTGGCTCATTCCCATTGCTACACATCTATTTCTTTTGTTTCAATATAGTTAGAGTCATAATTGCATATTTAAAATCCAATTCCTAAATGAAATGACAAAACAAACAGCATCAAATTCCCACCAATATCTTCCAAAAACATCAAGATACCTCCAACAGCCAAACAAGTGTCAGCGAAAAAACCAAGAACACTCTTTTCAATAACAATTCTCATCACGACAGAAAAATGGAACCAAAATAAAAGAAAATCCTATAGAAACACACACAGCAAATTACAAAAAGTACTAAAAAAAAGTCAAACCAATCTACTAAACTCAAGCCAGTGCCACTCACCCTGAACGACATTACTAAAAAAGAAAAAACCAACAAAATTCTACCTCTACGCTAACTTAACGAATAAACAATCCTCTGTAAAAGTAACTTTAAAACCTGAACTAATTAACAAAATGGAAAAACATCTTAACCACTAAAAACTAAGAAATTAACTACCCAAATAAATAAATAGTTTTAAAAACCACCATATAAATACCCATGTTCCCAAAATAAACCCTGATAAACAATACTCAAAAAAATTAAAAGACAACAACAACAAAAAAAAAAAAAAGAAAATAAAGAAACCAACAAGAATAATACCAAAAACCAGATAAACTTAAAACTGCAACAAAAAAATTATTCCCAACTGAATAAACCCATAGTGCCTCAAGCTATCAAAATAAAAATACCACCTAGAAACAAACACAAAGACTAAAGACAAACGTAACCATAAACAATGTCCCCCAAATTACCCGTAACCATAAAACATACACTACAATCAAATAAACCAACCAAATAAAAGCCCTGGAAGACGATAAACACACATGCAATTATAAAGATTAAAAACCCGCTGCTATGAACGACACGACGCTACCTCAAGCCCTCCAAAACAAACACTACACACTCACGCTAATAAAAGCCACCGCAACAGAATTAAAATCCGAACCGCTGCTTCACGCTATGACCCGTAAAAAACATTGCACGCCCTTCTAAACATAATACCCCGGGAAAAAAAAAAAAACTCCGACTACAAAACTCAATCCAAAACAAACCTTTATCATCCCTACCGGCACCGAGAACCGTACCACTCAGGAAGAACACCGTATCCCTTAGCGTACACCCGCTGCAAACCGAACACAGCGATGCAATCAACGCCTCCAAAGCGCCTCCGAGCCACGGCACCGCCGAACTATGAGCGGCCGAACCCCGCGCTCGCTGCCAGCCCCGGACGGAGCGCGGCTCCCGGCAGGAAAGCAGCTCCTGCGGCGGCCGCTCCGGCACACGGGGCCGGCGCCGTCCCGGGGAGCCCCGCCCGCTGCCCCTGCCCGGCGGGGCCGGCACCGGGCCCGGGGCTACCGGCGGCGCCCGAGCCCCGCGCCTGGAGCGGACGGAGCGGCCAGCACCGCCCGGGCCGGTGCAGCAGCGCCCTCGCCGCCTCTGCCACCCTTGGCCGGCCCGGCCTGGCTCCGCTCGGCTCCGCATGGCTCGCACCGGCGCGGCTCCGCCACTGCCGCCCTGGCCGCGCCAAAACCCCGTGCGCCCCGGCAGCTGCTTGGGCCGTGCCAGCAGCGCTCCCGAGCGGGAACGTTCCGGGCCGGGAACGTTCCGGGCCGGGCCGCGGGCACGAGGAGCGCCCTCCAATGCAGCGGCACAGCCCCATTGCAGCCCTGCAAACGCTGCCGGAGCTGCGGCTTCCCGCAAGCCAACCCCGAAACCTACGCCGCAGGCGGGGCTCACCTCACTTCAACAAGGGCAAAGAAATGTGTTCTCCCCTCCAATTTCACCCCCTAGGAGAGCAGAAAAGAAGGGGTGCTCCTCAAATGAAAGCCTTCGACTGATGGGAAAGGGCGATTTCAAACCCTTGAAAAGGAGGGACACCAGGGCTGCCCCCTCCATTTAAACCCTAGGGTGATGAAAATGGGGTGGGCTGCCTTCAAATCAAACCCATAATACCACAAGAATACTTTTCCCATTCCCCTTAAAATAGAACGCAGGGATTCCCTGTCACCCCCGGGATACCCCTAACAGCCTGGAAAAGGCAGCTTTTCCTGCAATCAACACCCTTAAAACCACAAGTGAAGAGGGATCCCCTCAGTTCAAACACAGACAATAAGAGAAGAGGAGCTGCTTCCTTCTCCGTAATTCCTTTTGTCCTCATAAGCTCCACTTTTGTTCCTGGGGAACGGGGGAGGGACTGGCAAGATGAAATTGCAAAGGGGAAGGAGAAAAGTCCCCGCTCCAAACCCACACGGGCTCACCTGTTCGGCTGCTGCTCCCCGGCACAAAGATTCATCCCTCGGCACCTCCTTTAAGCGATGCTCCACGTACCCAAGCGCGGATCCAGGCGTTCCCCCGACCCTGTGGGAAGCTCCCGCAGTCCTTCCATGAGACAGCGCCGGGAGCGCCCCATAAACCCCTCCACTCAGCAGCTCCATGCAAAAGGGAGCTGAGGCAAAGCCTCGCCCCGGCAGGAGCCGGCCCCTCATCATCCTCACACTCACACCTGGGCTGCTCTGAGCCCCCATCATCCTCACACTCACACCTGGGTTGCTCCGAGCCCCCCATCATATATTTTTCATATTTATATTCGCATGTATATTTAGAATTTATATTACTGTATAATAAAAATTATATTATATATTGCATCTCTTTATGTTACTTACATAGATTTCTATTTCTATTTCTATTCATAGTTTGGTATTATATCTTTATATCTCTATATATTTATTATATATTTCTGTATGTCGATTTACATTTCTATAGTACTTACATTATTTAAAATAAAACCTCTGCCTCTAATGAAATAAAAAGCAAAGACACCCCTTTCTTTAAAACACATTTAAAATTTTAAAAATAATTTTGTTTGTCATAATTCTATTCACATCTATATTTGTAATTTCCATTTGTTATATTTATAGATATTATATATATTGGAGAGAATACCTTTTTATATAATAATAGATATATTCTTTTGACACAATATATTTCTTTTACTTATATCTATATATATTAAATATTTATTGATATTGACATATATATGATATATTTGGATTTCTAGTTTTATATTTTTTATGAAATCTCCAGCCTATCCCCCTATAAAAGCCAAACAATCCCCAATTTATTTAAACTATATTTAAACATAAATCCTGTCACAGCTGCATTGCACAGCAGTGCCCCAAGCTAATCTGACACTTGTTCATCTCCTGGACCTGAATCTGAACCCGCTCACCTTGATCGCGCCTGGCAGAACCATTTTCATACCTTTTTCTGGCATGTCTTGTTTTTGGTTTTTTTTGTCTTGAGTTTTTGTGGCCTTTATTGCCTCTCTTTCTTGCCTTGTTTCTTGGGGCTTTTACTCCCTTTTTCCTTGATTTTTTTCTGGCATTTCTTGGAGTTTTTTCTTTGTTTCTTCTTGCCCATTTTGGTGTTTTTTCTGGTTTTTCCTTGCCCCTTGGGATTTTTTTTTATGTTTATTTTTTTTTCTGGGTTTTTCTTTGCCATTTTGGTTTTTTTTTTTTTTTTTTTCCTGGATTTTTCTTCCCCATCTTAGTATTTTGTTCTGATTTTATTTCTTGCCCATCTTGGGGTTTTTCCCTGGTCAGTTTCAGGGGATTTTTCTTGCCCATCTTGGGTTCTTTTCTGGTTTTTTTTTTCTGGGTTTATCTTAGGGTTTTTGTCCGTATTTTTTTTTTCTGGGATTTTTCTCGCCCATCTCGGGGTTCTCTTGTGGGCTTTTTCTTGCCCATCTTGGGGTTTTCTTCTGCGTTGTTTTCTTACCCATTTTGTTGTTGTTCTTGTTTGGGTTTTTTTGTTTGTTTGGTTTTGGGGTTTTTTTTCCTGGTTTTTTTTTTTTCCCTGAGGTATTTCTGGGATTTTTCTTACCCATCTTGGGGTTTTTTTCGGGGGGGGGGCGGTTTTCTCGCCCATCTCGAGGTTTTTTTCTGTGGGTTTGTTTTTTGTTGCATTTTCTTTCTTTTCTTTTGCTTTTTTTACCCCCTAGGTTACTCCTTGCCCTCCTGGTTTTTTCTTTACGGCCGTATTTACGACAGTCGCGCTTTACGGCACCTTTTACAACAGTCGCGCTTTACGGCCGTCTTTACGACAGTCGCGCTTTACGGCACCTTTTACGACAGTCGTGCTTTACGGCCGTATTTACGACAGTCGCGCTTTACGGCACCTTTTACGACAGTCGCGCTTTACGGCACCTTTTACGACAGTCGCGCTTTACGGCCGTATTTACGACAGTCGCGCTTTACGGCACCTTTTACGACAGTCGCGCTTCACGGCACCTTTTACGACAGTCGCGCTTTACGGCCGTATTTACGACAGTCGCGCTTTACGGCACCTTTTACGACAGTCGCGCTTTACGGCCGTATTTACGACAGTCGCGCTTTACGGCCGTATTTACGACAGTCGCGCTTTACGGCACCTTTTACGACAGTCGCGCTTTACGGCCGTATTTACGACAGTCGCGCTTTACGGCCGTATTTACGACAGTCGCGCTTTACGGCCGTATTTACGACAGTTGCGCTTTACGGCCGTATCTACGACAGTCGCGCTTTACGGCCGTATCTACGACAGTCGCGCTTTACGGCCGTATTTACGACAGTCGCGCTTTACGGCCGTATTTACGACAGTCGCGCTTTACGGCCGTATCTACGACAGTCGCGCTTTACGGCACCTTTTACGACAGTCGCGCTTTACGGCCGTATTTACGACAGTCGCGCTTTACGGCCGTATTTACGACAGTCGCGCTTTACGGCCGTATTTACGGCAGTCGCGCTTTACGGCACCTTTTACGACAGTCGCGCTTTACGGCCGTATTTACGACAGTCGCGCTTTACGGCCGTATTTACGACAGTCGCGCTTTACGGCACCTTTTACGACAGTCGCGCTTCAGGGCACCTTTTACGACAGTCGCGCTTTACGGCCGTATTTACGACAGTCGCGCTTTACGGCACCTTTTACGACAGTCGCGCTTTACGGCCGTATTTACGACAGTCGCGCTTTACGGCCGTATTTACGACAGTCGCGCTTTACGGCACCTTTTACGACAGTCGCGCTTTACGGCCGTATTTACGGCAGTCGCGCTTTACGGCCGTATTTACGACAGTCGCGCTTTACGGTACCTTTTACGACAGTCGCGCTTTACGGCACCTTTTACGACAGTCGCGCTTTACGGCCGTATTTACGACAGTCGCGCTTTACGGCACCTTTTACGACAGTCGCGCTTTACGGCCGTATTTACGACAGTCGCGCTTTACGGCACCTTTTACGACAGTCGCGCTTTACGGCCGTATTTACGACAGTCGCGCTTTACGGCCGTATTTACGACAGTCGCGCTTTACGGCACCTTTTACGACAGTCGCGCTTTACGGCCGTATTTACGGCAGTCGCGCTTTACGGCACCTTTTACGACAGTCGCGCTTTACGGCCGTATTTACGACAGTCGCGTTTTACGGCACCTTTTACGACAGTCGCGCTTTACGGCCGTAATTACGACAGTCGCGCTTTACGGCCGTATTTACGACAGTCGCGCTTTACGGCACCTTTTACGACAGTCGCGCTTTACGGCCGTATTTACGACAGTCGCGCTTTACGGCCGTATTTACGACAGTCGCGCTTTACGGCACCTTTTACGACAGTCGCGCTTTACGGCCGTATTTACGGCAGTCGCGCTTTACGGCACCTTTTACGACAGTCGCGCTTTACGGCCGTATTTACGACAGTCGCGCTTTACGGCCGTATTTACGACAGTCGCGCTTTACGGCACCTTTTACGACAGTCGCGCTTTACGGCCGTATTTACGACAGTCGCGCTTTACGGCACCTTTTACGACAGTCGCGCTTTACGGCACCTTTTACGACAGTCGTACTTTACGGCACCTTTTACGACAGTCGCGCTTTACGGCCGTATTTACGACAGTCGCGCTTTACGGCACCTTTTAAGACAGTCGCGCTTTACGGCACCTTTTACGACAGTCGCGATTTACGGCCGTATTTACGACAGTCGCGCTTTACGGCCGTATTTACGACAGTCGCGATTTACGGCCGTATTTACGACAGTCGCGCTTTACGGCCGTATTTACGACAGTCGCGATTTACGGCCGTATTTACGACAGTCGCGCTTTACGGCCGTATTTACGGCAGGCGCGCTTTACGGCCGTATTTACGGCAGTCGCGCTTTACGGCCGTATTTACGGCAGTCGCGCTTTACGGCCGTATTTACGACAGTCGCGCTTTACGGCCGTATTTACGACAGTCGCGATTTACGGCCGTATTTACGACAGTCGCGCTTTACGGCACCTTTTACGACAGTCGCGATTTACGGCCGTATTTACGACAGTCGCGCTTTACGGCACCTTTTACGACAGTCGCGCTTTACGGCCGTATTTACGACAGTCGCGCTTTACGGCACCTTTTACGACAGTCGCGCTTTACGGCCGTATTTACGACAGTCGCGCTTTACGGCCGTATTTACGACAGTCGCGCTTTACGGCCGTATTTACGGCAGTCGCGCTTTACGGCCGTATTTACGGCAGTCGCGCTTTACGGCCGTATTTACGACAGTCGCGCTTTACGGCCGTATTTACGACAGGCGCGCTTTACAGCCGTATTTACGACAGTCGCGCTTTACGGCCGTATTTACGGCAGTCGCGCTTTACGGCCGTATTTACGACAGTCGCGCTTTACGGCCGTATTTACGGCAGTCGCGCTTTACGGCTGTATTTACGGCAGTCGCGCTTTACGGCACCTTTTACGACAGTCGCGCTTTACGGCCGTCTTTACGGCAGTCGCGCTTTACGGCCGTATTTACGACAGTCGCGCTTTACGGCCGGATTTACGACAGTCGCGCTTTACGGCCGTATTTACGACAGTCGCGATTTACGGCCGTATTTACGACAGTCGCGCTTTACGGCCGTATTTACGACAGTCGCGATTTACGGCCGTATTTACGACAGTCGCGCTTTACGGCACCTTTTACGACAGTCGCGATTTACGGTCGTATTTACGACAGTCGCGCTTTACGGCCGTATTTACGGCAGTCGCGATTTACGGCCGTATTTACGACAGTCGCGCTTTACTGCCGTATTTACGACAGTCGCGCTTTACGGCCGTATTTACGGCAGTCGCGCTTTACGGCCGTATTTACGACAGGCGCGCTTTACGGCCGTATTTACGACTGTCGCGCTTTACGGCCGTATTTACGACAGTCGCGCTTTACGGCCGTATTTACGACAGTCGCGCTTTACGGCCGTATTTACGACAGCCGCGCTTTACGGCCGTATTTACGACAGTCGCGCTTTACGGCCATATTTACGGCAGTCGCGCTTTACGGCACCTTTTACGACAGTCGCGCTTTACGGCCGTATTTACGGCAGTCGCGCTTTACGGCCGTATTTACGACAGTCGCGATTTACGGCCGTATTTACGACAGTCGCGCTTTACGGCCGTATTTACGACAGTCGCGCTTTACGGCCGTATTTACGGCAGTCGCGCTTTACGGCCGTATTTACGACAGGCGCGCTTTACGGCCGTATTTACGACTGTCGCGCTTTACGGCACCTTTTACGACAGTCGCGATTTACGGCCGTATTTACGACAGTCGCGCTTTACGGCACCTTTTACGACAGTCGCGATTTACGGCCGTATTTACGACAGTCGCGATTTACGGCCGTATTTACGGCAGTCGCGCTTTACGGCCGTATTTACGACAGGCGCGCTTTACGGCCGTATTTACGACTGTCGCGCTTTACGGCCGTATTTACGACAGTCGCGATTTACGGCCGTATTTACGACAGTCGCGCTTTACGGCCGTATTTACGACAGTCGCGCTTTACGGCCGTATTTACGGCAGTCGCGCTTTACGGCCGTATTTACGACAGTCGCGCTTTACGGCCGTATTTACGACAGTCGCGCTTTACGGCCGTATTTACGGCAGTCGCGCTTTACGGCACCTTTTACGACAGTCGCGCTTAACGGCCGTATTTACGACAGTCGCGCTTTACGGCACCTTTTACGACAGTCGCGCTTTACGGCACCTTTTACGACAGTCGCGATTTACGGCCGTATTTACGACAGTCGCGCTTTACGGCACCTTTTACGACAGTCGCGATTTACGGCCGTATTTACGACAGTCGCGCTTTACGGCACCTTTTACGACAGTCGCGCTTTACGGCCGTATTTACGGCAGTCGCGCTTTACGGCCGTATTTACGGCAGTCGCGATTTACGGCCGTATTTACGACAGGCGCGCTTTACGGCCGTATTTACGACAGTCGCGCTTTACGGCCGTATTTACGGCAGTCGCGCTTTACGGCCGTATTTACGACAGTCGCGCTTTACGGCCGTATTTACGACAGTCGCGCTTTACGGCCGTATTTACGACAGTCGCGCTTTACGGCCGTATTTACGGCAGTCGCGCTTTACGGCCGTATTTACGACAGTCGCGCTTTACGGCCGTATTTACGACAGTCGCGCTTTACGGCCGTATTTACGGCAGTCGCGCTTTACGGCCGTATTTACGACAGTCGCGCTTTACGGCACCTTTTACGACAGTCGCGCTTTACGGCCGTATTTACGACAGTCGCGCTTTATGGCACCTTTTACGACAGTCGCGCTTTACCGCACCTTTTACGACAGTCGCGATTTACGGCCGTATTTACGACAGTCGCGCTTTACGGCCGTATTTACGACAGTCGCGATTTACGGCCGTATTTACGACAGTCGCGCTTTACGGCACCTTTTACGACAGTCGCGATTTACGGCCGTATTTACGACAGTCGCGCATTACGGCCGTATTTACGGCAGTCGCGATTTACGGCCGTATTTACGACAGTCGCGCTTTACGGCCGTATTTACGACAGTCGCGCTTTACGGCCGTATTTACGGCAGTCGCGCTTTACGGCCGTATTTAAGACAGGCGCGCTTTACGGCCGTATTTACGACTGTTGCGCTTTACGGCCGTAATTACGACTGTCGCGATTTACGGCCTTATTTAGGACAGTCGCGCTTTACAGCCGTATTTACGACAGTCGCGCTTTACGGCCGTATTTACGGCAGTCGCGCTTTACGGCCGTATTTACGACAGTCGCGCTTTACGGCCGTATTTACGGCAGTCGCGCTTTACGGCCGTATTTACGACAGTCGCGCTTTACGGCCGTATTTACGACAGTCGCGATTTACGGCCGTATTTACGACTGTCGCGCTTTACGGCCGTATTTACGACAGTCGCGCTTTACGGCCGTATTTACGGCAGTCGCGCTTTACGGCCGTATTTACGGCAGTCGCGCTTTACGGCACCTTTTACGACAGTCGCGCTTTACGGCCGTATTTACGGCAGTCGCGCTTTACGGCCGTATTTACGACAGTCGCGATTTACGGCCGTATTTACGACAGTCGCGCTTTACGGCCGTATTTACGACAGGCGCGCTTTACGGCCGTATTTACGACTGTCGCGCTTTACGGCCGTATTTACGACAGTCGCGATTTACGGCCGTATTTACGACAGTCGCGCTTTACGGCACCTTTTACGACAGTCGCTATTTACGGCCGTATTTACGACAGTCGCGATTTACGGCCGTATTTACGGCAGTCGCGCTTTACGGCCGTATTTACGACAGGCGCGCTTTACGGCCGTATTTACGACTGTCGCGCTTTACGGCCGTATTTACGACAGTCGCGATTTACGGCCGTATTTACGGCAGTCGCGCTTTACGGCACCTTTTACGACAGTCGCGCTTTACGGCCGTATTTACGACAGTCGCGCTTTACGGCCGTATTTACGGCAGTCGCGCTTTACGGCCGTATTTACGGCAGTCGCGCTTTACGGCCGTATTTACGGCAGTCGCGCTTTACGGCACCTTTTACGACAGTCGCGCTTTACGGCACCTTTTACGACAGTCGCGATTTACGGCCGTATTTACGACAGTCGCGCTTTACGGCCGTATTTACGACAGTCGCGATTTACGGCCGTATTTACGACAGTCGCGCTTTACGGCACCTTTTACGACAGTCGCGATTTACGGCCGTATTTACGACAGTCGCGCTTTACGGCCTTATTTACGGCAGTCGCGATTTACGGCCGTATTTACGACAGGCGCGCTTTACGGCCGAATTTACGACAGTCGCGCTTTACGGCCGTATTTACGGCAGTCGCGCTTTACGGCCGTATTTACGACAGTCGCGCTTTACGGCCGTATTTACGACAGTCGCGATTTACGGCCGTATTTACGACAGTCGCGCTTTACGGCCGTATTTACGACAGTCGCGCTTTACGGCCGTATTTACGGCAGTCGCGCTTTACGGCCGTATTTACGACAGTCGCGCTTTACGGCCGTATTTACGACAGTCGCGCTTTACGGCCCTATTTACGGCAGTCGCGCTTTACGGCCGTATTTACGACAGTCGCGCTTTACGGCACCTTTTACGACAGTCGCGCTTAACGGCCGTATTTACGACAGTCGCGCTTTATGGCACCTTTTACGACAGTCGCGCTTTACCGCACCTTTTACGACAGTCGCGATTTACGGCCGTATTTACGACAGTCGCGCTTTACGGCCGTATTTACGACAGTCGCGATTTACGGCCGTATTTACGACAGTCGCGCTTTACGGCACCTTTTACGACAGTCGCGATTTACGGCCGTATTTACGACAGTCGCGCATTACGGCCGTATTTACGGCAGTCGCGATTTACGGCCGTATTTACGACAGTCGCGCTTTACGGCCGTATTTACGACAGTCGCGCTTTACGGCCGTATTTACGGCAGTCGCGCTTTACGGCCGTATTTACGACAATCGCGCTTAACGGCCGTATTTACGACAGTCGCGCTTTACGGCACCTTTTACGACAGTCGCGATTTACGGCCGTATTTACGACAGTCGCGCTTTACGGCCGTATTTACGACAGTCGCGATTTACGGCCGTATTTACGACAGTCGCGCTTTACGGCACCTTTTACGACAGTCGCGCTTAACGGCCGTATTTACGACAGGCGCGCTTTACGGCACCTTTTACGACAGTCGCGCTTTACGGCCGTATTCACGACAGTCGCGCTTTACGGCACCTTTTACGACAGTCGCGCTTTACGGCCGTATTTACGACAGGCGCGCTTTACGGCCGTATTTACGACAGTCGCGCTTTACGGCCGTATTTACGACAGTCGCGCTTTACGGCCGTATTTACGGCAGTCGCGCTTTACGGCCGTATTTACGACAGTCGCGCTTTACGGCCGTATTTACGACAGGCGCGCTTTACGGCCGTATTTACGACTGTCGTGCTTTACGGCCGTATTTACGACAGTCGCGATTTACGGCCGTATTTACGACAGTCGCGCTTTACGGCCGTATTTACGACAGTCGCGCTTTACGGCCGTATTTACGGCAGTCGCGCTTTACGGCCGTATTTACGACAGTCGCGCTTTACGGCCCTATTTACGGCAGTCGCGCTTTACGGCCGTATTTACGACAGTCGCGCTTTACGGCACCTTTTACGACAGTCGCGCTTAACGGCCGTATTTACGACAGTCGCGCTTTATGGCACCTTTTACGACAGTCGCGCTTTACCGCACCTTTTACGACAGTCGCGATTTACGGCCGTATTTACGACAGTCGCGCTTTACGGCCGTATTTACGACAGTCGCGATTTACGGCCGTATTTACGACAGTCGCGCTTTACGGCACCTTTTACGACAGTCGCGATTTACGGCCGTATTTACGACAGTCGCGCATTACGGCCGTATTTACGGCAGTCGCGATTTACGGCCGTATTTACGACAGTCGCGCTTTACGGCCGTATTTACGGCAGTCGCGCTTTACGGCCGTATTTACGACAATCGCGCTTAACGGCCGTATTTACGACAGTCGCGCTTTACGGCACCTTTTACGACAGTCGCGATTTACGGCCGTATTTACGACAGTCGCGCTTTACGGCCGTATTTACGACAGTCGCGATTTACGGCTGTATTTACGACAGTCGCGCTTTACGGCACCTTTTACGACAGTCGCGCTTAACGGCCGTATTTACGACAGTCGCGCTTTACGGCACCTTTTACGACAGTCGCGCTTTACGGCCGTATTCACGACAGTCGCGCTTTACGGCCGTATTTACGGCAGTCGCGATTTACGGCCGTATTTACGACAGTCGCGCTTTACGGCCGTATTTACGACAGTCGCGCTTTACGGCCGTATTTACGACAGTCGCGCTTTACGGCCGTATTTACGGCAGTCGCGCTTTACGGCCGTATTTACGACAGTCGCGCTTTACGGCCGTATTTACGACAGGCGCGCTTTACGGCCGTATTTACGACTGTCGTGCTTTACGGCCGTATTTACGACAGTCGCGATTTTCGGCCGTATTTACGACAGTCGCGCTTTACGGCCGTATTTACGACAGTCGCGCTTTACGGCCGTATTTACGGCAGTCGCGCTTTACGGCACCTTTTACGACAGTCGCGCTTTACGGCACCTTTTACGACAGTCGCGCTTTACGGCCGTATTTACGGCAGTCGCGCTTTACGGCCGTATTTACGACAGTCGCGCTTTACGGCCGTATTTACGACAGTCGCGATTTACGGCCGTATTTACGACAGGCGCGCTTTACGGCCGTATTTACGACTGTCGCGCTTTACGGCACCTTTTACGACAGTCGCGATTTACGGCCGTATTTACGACAGTCGCGCTTTACGGCCGTATTTACGACAGTCGCTATTTACGGCCGTATTTACGACAGTCGCGATTTACGGCCGTATTTACGGCAGTCGCGCTTTACGGCCGTATTTACGACAGGCGCGCTTTACGGCCGTATTTACGACTGTCGCGCTTTACGGCCGTATTTACGACAGTCGCGATTTACGGCCGTATTTACGACAGTCGCGCTTTACGGCCGTATTTACGACAGTCGCGCTTTACGGCCGTATTTACGGCAGTCGCGCTTTACGGCCGTATTTACGGCAGTCGCGCTTTACGGCACCTTTTACGACAGTCGCGATTTACGGCCGTATTTACGACAGTCGCGCTTTACGGCCGTATTTACGACAGTCGCGATTTACGGCCGTATTTACGACTGTCGCGCTTTACGGCCGTATTTACGACAGTCGCGCTTTACGGCCGTATTTACGGCAGTCGCGCTTTACGGCCGTATTTACGGCAGTCGCGCTTTACGGCCGTATTTACGACCGTCGCGATTTACGGCCGTATTTACGGCAGTCGCGCTTTACGGCCGTATTTACGACAGGCGCGCTTTACGGCCGTATTTACGACAGTCGCGATTTACGGCCGTATTTACGACAGTCGCGATTTACGGCCGTATTTACGACAGTCGCGCTTTACGGCCGGAATACGGCAGTCCTGATTTACGGCCGTATTTACGGCAGTCCTTATTTACGGCCGTATTTACGGCAGTCGCGCTTTACGGCCGTATTTACGACAGTCGCGCTTTACGGCACCTTTTACGACAGTCGCGATTTACGGCCGTATTTACGACAGTCGCGCTTTACGGCCGTATTTACGACAGTCGCGCTTTACGGCCGTATTTACGACAGTCGCGCTTTACGGCCGTATTTACGGCAGTCGCGCTTTACGGCACCTTTTACGACAGTCGCGCTTTACGGCCGTATTTACGACAGTCGCGCTTTACGGCCGTATTTACGGCAGTCGCGCTTTACGGCCGTATTTACGACAGTCGCGCTTTACGGCCGTATTTACGACAGTCGCGATTTACGGCCGTATTTACGGCAGTCGCGCTTTACGGCTGTATTTACGGCAGTCGCGCTTTACGGCACCTTTTACGACAGTCGCGCTTTACGGCCGTCTTTACGGCAGTCGCGCTTTACGGCCGTATTTACGACAGTCGCGCTTTACGGCCGTATTTACGGCAGTCGCGCTTTACGGCCGGATTTACGACAGTCGCGCTTTACGGCCGTATTTACGACAGTCGCGATTTACGGCCGTATTTACGACAGTCGCGCTTTACGGCCGTATTTACGACAGTCGCGATTTACGGCCGTATTTACGACAGTCGCGCTTTACGGCACCTTTTACGGCAGTCGCGATTTACGGCCGTATTTACGACAGTCGCGCTTTACTGCCGTATTTACGGCAGTCGCGATTTACGGCCGTATTTACGACAGTCGCGCTTTACTGCCGTATTTACGACAGTCGCGCTTTACTGCCGTATTTACGGCAGTCGCGCTTTACGGCCGTATTTACGACAGGCGCGCTTTACGGCCGTATTTACGACTGTCGCGCTTTACGGCCGTATTTACGACAGGCGCGCTTTACGGCCGTATTTACGACAGCCGCGCTTTACGGCCGTATTTACGACAGTCGCGCTTTACGGCCGTATTTACGGCAGTCGCGCTTTACGGCACCTTTTACGACAGTCGCGCTTTACGGCCGTATTTACGGCAGTCGCGCTTTACGGCCGTATTTACGACAGTCGCGATTTACGGCCGTATTTACGACAGTCGCGCTTTACGGCCGTATTTACGGCAGTCGCGCTTTACGGCCGTATTTACGACAGGCGCGCTTTACGGCCGTATTTACGACTGTCGCGCTTTACGGCACCTTTTACGACAGTCGCGATTTACGGCCGTATTTACGACAGTCGCGCTTTACGGCACCTTTTACGACAGTCGCTATTTACGGCCGTATTTACGACAGTCGCGATTTACGGCCGTATTTACGGCAGTCGCGCTTTACGGCCGTATTTACGACAGGCGCGCTTTACGGCCGTATTTACGACTGTCGCGCTTTACGGCCGTATTTACGACAGTCGCGATTTACGGCCGTATTTACGACAGTCGCGCTTTACGGCCGTATTTACGACAGTCGCGCTTTACGGCCGTATTTACGGCAGTCGCGCTTTACGGCCGTATTTACGGCAGTCGCGCTTTACGGCACCTTTTACGACAGTCGCGATTTACGGCCGTATTTACGACAGTCGCGCTTTACGGCCGTATTTACGACAGTCGCGATTTACGGCCGTATTTACGACTGTCGCGCTTTACGGCCGTATTTACGACAGTCGCGCTTTACGGCCGTATTTACGGCAGTCGCGCTTTACGGCCGTATTTACGACAGTCGCGCTTTACGGCCGTATTTACGACAGTCGCGCTTTACGGCCGTATTTACGGCAGTCGCGCTTTACGGCACCTTTTACGACAGTCGCGCTTTACGGCCGTATTTACGACAGTCGCGCTTTACGGCCGTATTTACGGCAGTCGCGCTTTACGGCCGTATTTACGACAGTCGCGATTTACGGCCGTATTTACGGCAGTCGCGCTTTACGGCTGTATTTACGGCAGTCGCGCTTTACGGCACCTTTTACGACAGTCGCGCTTTACGGCCGTCTTTACGGCAGTCGCGCTTTACGGCCGTATTTACGACAGTCGCGCTTTACGGCCGTATTTACGGCAGTCGCGCTTTACGGCCGGATTTACGACAGTCGCGCTTTACGGCCGTATTTACGACAGTCGCGATTTACGGCCGTATTTACGACAGTCGCGCTTTACGGCCGTATTTACGACAGTCGCGATTTACGGCCGTATTTACGACAGTCGCGCTTTACGGCACCTTTTACGGCAGTCGCGATTTACGGCCGTATTTACGACAGTCGCGCTTTACTGCCGTATTTACGGCAGTCGCGATTTACGGCCGTATTTACGACAGTCGCGCTTTACTGCCGTATTTACGACAGTCGCGCTTTACTGCCGTATTTACGGCAGTCGCGCTTTACGGCCGTATTTACGACAGGCGCGCTTTACGGCCGTATTTACGACTGTCGCGCTTTACGGCCGTATTTACGACAGCCGCGCTTTACGGCCGTATTTACGACAGCCGCGCTTTACGGCCGTATTTACGACAGTCGCGCTTTACGGCCGTATTTACGGCAGTCGCGCTTTACGGCACCTTTTACGACAGTCGCGCTTTACGGCCGTATTTACGGCAGTCGCGCTTTACGGCCGTATTTACGACAGTCGCGATTTACGGCCGTATTTACGACAGTCGCGCTTTACGGCCGTATTTACGGCAGTCGCGCTTTACGGCCGTATTTACGACAGGCGCGCTTTACGGCCGTATTTACGACTGTCGCGCTTTACGGCACCTTTTACGACAGTCGCGATTTACGGCCGTATTTACGACAGTCGCGCTTTACGGCACCTTTTACGACAGTCGCTATTTACGGCCGTGTTTTCGACAGTCGCGATTTACGGCCGTATTTACGGCAGTCGCGCTTTACGGCCGTATTTACGACAGGCGCGCTTTACGGCCGTATTTACGGCAGTCGCGATTTACGGCCGTATTTACGACAGTCGCGCTTTACTGCCGTATTTACGACAGTCGCGCTTTACTGCCGTATTTACGGCAGTCGCGCTTTACGGCCGTATTTACGACAGGCGCGCTTTACGGCCGTATTTACGACTGTCGCGCTTTACGGCCGTATTTACGACAGGCGCGCTTTAGGGCCGTATTTACGACAGCCGCGCTTTACGGCCGTATTTACGACAGTCGCGCTTTACGGCCGTATTTACGGCAGTCGCGCTTTACGGCACCTTTTACGACAGTCGCGCTTTACGGCCGTATTTACGGCAGTCGCGCTTTACGGCCGTATTTACGACAGTCGCGATTTACGGCCGTATTTACGACAGTCGCGCTTTACGGCCGTATTTACGGCAGTCGCGCTTTACGGCCGTATTTACGACAGGCGCGCTTTACGGCCGTATTTACGACTGTCGCGCTTTACGGCACCTTTTACGACAGTCGCGATTTACGGCCGTATTTACGACAGTCGCGCTTTACGGCACCTTTTACGACAGTCGCTATTTACGGCCGTATTTACGACAGTCGCGATTTACGGCCGTATTTACGGCAGTCGCGCTTTACGGCCGTATTTACGACAGGCGCGCTTTACGGCCGTATTTACGACTGTCGCGCTTTACGGCCGTATTTACGACAGTCGCGATTTACGGCCGTATTTACGACAGTCGCGCTTTACGGCCGTATTTACGACAGTCGCGCTTTACGGCCGTATTTACGGCAGTCGCGCTTTACGGCCGTATTTACGGCAGTCGCGCTTTACGGCACCTTTTACGACAGTCGCGATTTACGGCCGTATTTACGACAGTCGCGCTTTACGGCCGTATTTACGACAGTCGCGATTTACGGCCGTATTTACGACTGTCGCGCTTTACGGCCGTATTTACGACAGTCGCGCTTTACGGCCGTATTTACGGCAGTCGCGCTTTACGGCCGTATTTACGACAGTCGCGCTTTACGGCCGTATTTACGACAGTCGCGCTTTACGGCCGTATTTACGGCAGTCGCGCTTTACGGCACCTTTTACGACAGTCGCGCTTTACGGCCGTATTTACGACAGTCGCGCTTTACGGCCGTATTTACGGCAGTCGCGCTTTACGGCCGTATTTACGACAGTCGCGCTTTACGGCCGTATTTACGACAGTCGCGATTTACGGCCGTATTTACGGCAGTCGCGCTTTACGGCTGTATTTACGGCAGTCGCGCTTTACGGCACCTTTTACGACAGTCGCGCTTTACGGCCGTCTTTACGGCAGTCGCGCTTTACGGCCGTATTTACGACAGTCGCGCTTTACGGCCGTATTTACGGCAGTCGCGCTTTACGGCCGGATTTACGACAGTCGCGCTTTACGGCCGTATTTACGACAGTCGCGATTTACGGCCGTATTTACGACAGTCGCGCTTTACGGCCGTATTTACGACAGTCGCGATTTACGGCCGTATTTACGACAGTCGCGCTTTACGGCACCTTTTACGGCAGTCGCGATTTACGGCCGTATTTACGACAGTCGCGCTTTACTGCCGTATTTACGGCAGTCGCGATTTACGGCCGTATTTACGACAGTCGCGCTTTACTGCCGTATTTACGACAGTCGCGCTTTACTGCCGTATTTACGGCAGTCGCGCTTTACGGCCGTATTTACGACAGGCGCGCTTTACGGCCGTATTTACGACTGTCGCGCTTTACGGCCGTATTTACGACAGGCGCGCTTTACGGCCGTATTTACGACAGCCGCGCTTTACGGCCGTATTTACGACAGTCGCGCTTTACGGCCGTATTTACGGCAGTCGCGCTTTACGGCACCTTTTACGACAGTCGCGCTTTACGGCCGTATTTACGGCAGTCGCGCTTTACGGCCGTATTTACGACAGTCGCGATTTACGGCCGTATTTACGACAGTCGCGCTTTACGGCCGTATTTACGGCAGTCGCGCTTTACGGCCGTATTTACGACAGGCGCGCTTTACGGCCGTATTTACGACTGTCGCGCTTTACGGCACCTTTTACGACAGTCGCGATTTACGGCCGTATTTACGACAGTCGCGCTTTACGGCACCTTTTACGACAGTCGCTATTTACGGCCGTATTTACGACAGTCGCGATTTACGGCCGTATTTACGGCAGTCGCGCTTTACGGCCGTATTTACGACAGGCGCGCTTTACGGCCGTATTTACGACTGTCGCGCTTTACGGCCGTATTTACGGCAGTCGCGCTTTACGGCCGTATTTACGACAGTCGCGCTTTACGGCCGTATTTACGGCAGTCGCGCTTTACGGCCGTATTTACGGCAGTCGCGCTTTACGGCACCTTTTACGACAGTCGCGATTTACGGCCGTATTTACGACAGTCGCGCTTTACGGCCGTATTTACGACAGTCGCGATTTACGGCCGTATTTACGACTGTCGCGCTTTACGGCCGTATTTACGACAGTCGCGCTTTACGGCCGTATTTACGGCAGTCGCGCTTTACGGCCGTATTTACGGCAGTCGCGCTTTACGGCCGTATTTACGACAGTCGCGATTTACGGCCGTATTTACGGCAGTCGCGCTTTACGGCCGTATTTACGACAGTCGCGCTTTACGGCCGTATTTACGACAGTCGCGATTTACGGCCGTATTTACGACAGTCGCGATTTACGGCCGTATTTACGACAGTCGCGCTTTACGGCCGTAATACGGCAGTCCTGATTTACGGCCGTATTTAAGGCAGTCCTTATTTACGGCCGTATTTACGGCAGTCGCGCTTTACGGCCGTATTTACGACAGTCGCGCTTTACGGCACCTTTTACGACAGTCGCGATTTACGGCCGTATTTACGACAGTCGCGCTTTACGGCCGTATTTACGACAGTCGCGCTTTACGGCCGTATTTACGACAGTCGCGATTTACGGCCGTATTTACGACAGTCGCGCTTTACGGCCGTATTTACGACAGTCGCGCTTTACGGCCGTATTTACGACAGTCGCGCTTTACGGCGGTATTTACGGCAGTCCTGATTTACGGCCGTATTTACGGCAGTCGCGCTTTACGGCCGTATTTACGGCAGTCACGCTTTACGGCCGTATTTACGACAGTCGCGCTTTACGGCCGTATTTACGACAGTCGCGCTTTACGGCCGTATTTACGACAGTCGCGCTTTACGGCCGTAATACGGCAGTCCTGATTTACGGCCGTATTTACGGCAGTCGCGCTTTACGGCCGTATTTACGGCAGTCGCGCTTTACGGCCGTATTTACGACAGTCGCGCTTTACGGCCGTATTTACGGCAGTCGCGCTTTACGGCCGTATTTACGACAGTCGCGCTTTACGGCCGTATTTACGACAGTCGCGATTTACGGCCGTATTTACGACAGTCGCGCTTTACGGCCGTATTTACGACAGTCGCGCTTTACGGCCGTATTTACGACAGTCGCGATTTACGGCCGTATTTACGACAGTCGCGCTTTACGGCCGTATTTACGACAGTCGCGCTTTACGGCCGTATTTACGACAGTCGCGCTTTACGGCGGTATTTACGGCAGTCCTGATTTACGGCCGTATTTACGGCAGTCGCGCTTTACGGCCGTATTTACGGCAGTCGCGCTTTACGGCCGTATTTACGACAGTCGCGCTTTACGGCCGTATTTACGACAGTCGCGCTTTACGGCCGTATTTACGGCAGTCGCGATTTACGGCCGTATTTACGGCAGTCGCGCTTTACGGCCGTATTTACGACAGTCGCGCTTTACGGCCGTATTTACGGCAGTCGCGCTTTACGGCCGTATTTACGGGAGTCGCGCTTTACGGCCGTATTTACGGCAGTCGCGCTTTACGGCCGTATTTACGACAGTCGCGCTTTACGGCCGTATTTAGGACAGTCGCGCTTTACGGCCGTATTTAAAGCAGTCGCGCTTTACGGCCGTATTTACGGCAGTCGCGCTTTACGGCCGTATTTACGGAAGTCGCGCTTTACGGCCGTATTTACGACAGTCGCGCTTTACGGCCGTATTTACGACAGTCGCGCTTTACGGCCGTATTTACGGCAGTCGCGCTTTACGGCCGTATTTACGACAGTCGCGCTTTACGGCCGTATTTACGACAGTCGCGCTTTACGGCCGTATTTACGACAGTCGCGCTTTACGGCCGTATTTACGACAGTCGCGCTTTACGGCCGTATTTACGGCAGTCGCGCTTTACGGCCGTATTTACGGCAGTCGCGCTTTACGGCCGTATTTACGACAGTCGCGATTTACGGCCGTATTTACGACAGTCGCGCTTTACGGCCGTATTTACGACAGTCGCGCTTTACGGCCGTATTTACGGCAGTCGCGCTTTACGGCCGTATTTACGGCAGTCGCGCTTTACGGCCGTATTTACGGCAGTCGCGCTTTACGGCCGTATTTACGACAGTCGCGCTTTACGGCCGTATTTAGGACAGTCGCGCTTTACGGCCGTATTTACGGCAGTCGCGCTTTACGGCCGTATTTACGGCAGTCGCGCTTTACGGCCGTATTTACGGCAGTCGCGATTTACGGCCGTATTTACGGCAGTCGCGCTTTACGGCCGTATTTACGGCAGTCGCGCTTTACGGCCGTATTTACGGCAGTCGCGCTTTACGGCCGTATTTAGGACAGTCGCGCTTTACGGCCGTATTTACGGCAGTCGCGCTTTACGGCCGTATTTACGGCAGTCGCGCTTTACGGCCGTATTTACGACAGTCGCTATTTACGGCCGTATTTACGGCAGTCGCGCTTTACGGCCGTATTTACGGCAGTCGCGCTTTACGGCCGTATTTACGGCAGTCGCGCTTTACGGCCGTATTTACGGCAGTCGCGCTTTACGGCCGTATTTACGACAGTCGCGCTTTACGGCCGTATTTACGACAGTCGCGCTTTACGGCCGTATTTACGACAGTCGCGCTTTACGGCCGTATTTACGGCAGTCGCGATTTACGGCCGTATTTACGGCCGTCGCGCTTTACGGCCGTATTTACGACAGTCGCGCTTTACGGCCGTATTTACGACAGTCGCGCTTTACGGCCGTATTTACGGCAGTCGCGCTTTACGGCCGTATTTACGGCAGTCGCGCTTTACGGCCGTATTTACGGCAGTCGCCCTTTACGGCCGTATTTACGGCAGTCGCGCTTTACGGCCGTATTTACGACAGTCGCGCTTTACGGCCGTATTTACGACAGTCGCGCTTTACGGCCGTATTTACGGCAGTCGCGCTTTACGGCCGTATTTACGACAGTCGCGCTTTACGGCCGTATTTACGGCAGTCGCGATTTACGGCCGTATTTACGGCAGTCGCGCTTTACGGCCGTATTTACGTCAGTCGCGCTTTACGGCCGTATTTACGGCAGTCGCGCTTTACGGCCGTATTTACGACAGTCGCGCTTTACGGCCGTATTTACGGCAGTCGCGCTTTACGGCCGTATTTACGACAGTCGCGCTTTACGGCCGTATTTACGGCAGTCGCGCTTTACGGCCGTATTTACGACAGTCGCGCTTTACGGCCGTATTTACGGCAGTCGCGCTTTACGGCCGTATTTACGGCAGTCGCGCTTTACGGCCGTAATTACGGCAGTCGCGCTTTACGGCCGTATTTACGGCAGTCGCGCTTTACGGCCGTATTTACGGCAGTCGCGCTTTACGGCCGTATTTACGGCAGTCGCGCTTTACGGCCGTATTTACGACAGTCGCGCTTTACGGCCGTATTTAAAGCAGTCGCGCTTTACGGCCGTATTTACGGCAGTCGCGCTTTACGGCCGTATTTACGACAGTCGCGCTTTACGGCCGTATTTACGGCAGTCGCGCTTTACGGCCGTATTTACGGCAGTCGCGCTTTACGGCCGTATTTACGGCAGTCGCGCTTTACGGCCGTATTTACGGCAGTCGCGATTTACGGCCGTATTTACGGCAGTCGCGCTTTACGGCCGTATTTACGGCAGTCGCGCTTTACGGCCGTATTTACGGAAGTCGCGCTTTACGGCCGTATTTTCGGCAGTCGCGCTTTACGGCCGTATTTACGGCAGTCGCGCTTTACGGCCGTATTTACGGCAGTCGCGCTTTACGGCCGTATTTACGACAGTCGCGATTTACGGCCGTATTTACGACAGTCGCGCTTTACGGCCGTATTTACGGCAGTCGCGCTTTACGGCCGTATTTACGGCAGTCGCGCTTTACGGCCGTATTTACGGCAGTCGCGCTTTAAGGCCGTATTTACGACAGTCGCGCTTTACGGCCGTATTTACGGCAGTCGCGCTTTACGGCCGTATTTACGACAGTCGCGCTTTACGGCCGTATTTACGACAGTCGCGATTTACGGCCGTAGTTACGACAGTCGCGCTTTACGGCCGTATTTACGACAGTCGCGCTTTACGGCCGTATTTACGGCAGTCGCGCTTTACGGCCGTATTTACGGCAGTCGCGCTTTACGGCCGTATTTACGGCAGTCGCGCTTTACGGCCGTATTTAGGACAGTCGCGCTTTACGGCCGTATTTAAAGCAGTCGCGCTTTACGGCCGTATTTACGGCAGTCGCGCTTTACGGCCGTATTTACGGAAGTCGCGCTTTACGGCCGTATTTACGACAGTCGCGCTTTACGGCCGTATTTACGACAGTCGCGCTTTACGGCCGTATTTACGGCAGTCGCGCTTTACGGCCGTATTTACGACAGTCGCGCTTTACGGCCGTATTTACGGCAGTCGCGCTTTACGGCACCTTTTACGACAGTCGCGCTTTACGGCCGTATTTACGACAGTCGCGCTTTACGGCCGTATTTACGGCAGTCGCGCTTTACGGCCGTATTTACGGCAGTCGCGCTTTACGGCCGTATTTACGGCAGTCGCGCTTTACGGCCGTATTTACGTCAGTCGCGATTTACGGCCGTATTTACGACAGTCGCGCTTTACGGCCGTATTTACGACAGTCGCGCTTTACGGCCGTATTTACGGCAGTCGCGCTTTACGGCCGTATTTACGGCAGTCGCGCTTTACGGCCGTATTTACGACAGTCGCGCTTTACGGCCGTATTTAGGACAGTCGGGCTTTAAGGCCGTATTTACGGCAGTCGCGCTTTACGGCCGTATTTACGGCAGTCGCGCTTTACGGCCGTATTTACGGCAGTCGCGCTTTACGGCCGTATTTACGGCAGTCGCGATTTACGGCCGTATTTACGGCAGTCGCGCTTTACGGCCGTATTTACGGCAGTCGCGCTTTACGGCCGTATTTAGGACAGTCGCGCTTTACGGCCGTATTTACGGCAGTCGCGCTTTACGGCCGTATTTACGGCAGTCGCGCTTTACGGCCGTATTTACGGCAGTCGCGCTTTACGGCCGTATTTACGACAGTCGCTATTTACGGCCGTATTTACGGCAGTCGCGCTTTACGGCCGTATTTACGGCAGTCGCGCTTTACGGCCGTATTTACGGCAGTCGCGCTTTACGGCCGTATTTACGACAGTCGCGATTTACGGCCGTATTTACGACAGTCGCGCTTTACGGCCGTATTTACGACAGTCGCGCTTTACGGCCGTATTTACGACAGTCGCGCTTTACGGCCGTATTTACGGCAGTCGCGATTTACGGCCGTATTTACGGCCGTCGCGCTTTACGGCCGTATTTACGACAGTCGCGCTTTACGGCCGTATTTACGACAGTCGCGCTTTACGACCGTATTTACGGCAGTCGCGCTTTACGGCCGTATTTACGGCAGTCGCGCTTTACGGCCGTATTTACGGCAGTCGCCCTTTACGGCCGTATTTACGGCAGTCGCGCTTTACGGCCGTATTTACGACAGTCGCGCTTTACGGCCGTATTTAGGACAGTCGCGCTTTACGGCCGTATTTACGGCAGTCGCGCTTTACGGCCGTATTTACGACAGTCGCGCTTTACGGCCGTATTTACGGCAGTCGCGCTTTACGGCCGTATTTACGGCAGTCGCGCTTTACGGCCGTATTTACGGCAGTCGCGATTTACGGCCTTATTTACGGCAGTCGCGCTTTACGGCCGTATTTACGACAGTCGCGCTTTACGGCCGTATTTACGACAGTCGCGATTTACGGCCGTATTTACGGCAGTCGCGCTTTACGGCCGTATTTACGACAGTCGCGCTTTACGGCCGTATTTACGGCAGTCGCGATTTACGGCCGTATTTACGGCAGTCGCGCTTTACGGCCGTATTTACGTCAGTCGCGCTTTACGGCCGTATTTACGGCAGTCGCGCTTTACGGCCGTATTTACGACAGTCGCGCTTTACGGCCGTATTTACGACAGTCGCGCTTTACGGCCGTATTTACGGCAGTCGCGCTTTACGGCCGTATTTACGACAGTCGCGCTTTACGGCCGTATTTACGGCAGTCGCGCTTTACGGCCGTATTTACGACAGTCGCGCTTTACGGCCGTATTTACGGCAGTCGCGCTTTACGGCCGTATTTACGGCAGTCGCGCTTTACGGCCGTAATTACGGCAGTCGCGCTTTACGGCCGTATTTACGGCAGTCGCGCTTTACGGCCGTATTTACGACAGTCGCGCTTTACGGCCGTAGTTCAAGCAGTCGCGCTTTACGGCCGTATTTACGGCAGTCGCGCTTTACGGCCGTATTTACGACAGTCGCGCTTTACGGCCGTATTTACGGCAGTCGCGCTTTACGGCCGTATTTACGGCAGTCGCGCTTTACGGCCGTATTTACGGCAGTCGCGCTTTACGGCCGTATTTACGACAGTCGCGATTTACGGCCGTATTTACGGCAGTCGCGCTTTACGGCCGTATTTACGGCAGTCGCGCTTTACGGCCGTATTTACGGAAGTCGCGCTTTACGGCCGTATTTACGGCAGTCGCGCTTTACGGCCGTATTTACGGCAGTCGCGCTTTACGGCCGTATTTACGACAGTCGCGCTTTACGGCCGTATTTACGACAGTCGCGATTTACGGCCGTATTTACGACAGTCGCGCTTTACGGCCGTATTTACGGCAGTCGCGCTTTACGGCCGTATTTACGGCAGTCGCGCTTTACGGCCGTATTTACGGCAGTCGCGCTTTACGGCCGTATTTACGGCAGTCGCGCTTTAAGGCCGTATTTACGACAGTCGCGCTTTACGGCCGTATTTACGGCAGTCGCGCTTTACGGCCGTATTTACGACAGTCGCGCTTTACGGCCGTATTTACGACAGTCGCGATTTACGGCCGTAGTTACGACAGTCGCGCTTTACGGCCGTATTTACGACAGTCGCGCTTTACGGCCGTATTTACGACAGTCGCGCTTTACGGCCGTATTTACGGCAGTCGCGATTTACGGCCGTATTTACGGCAGTCGCGCTTTACGGCCGTATTTACGGCAGTCGCGATTTACGGCCGTATTTACGGCAGTCGCGCTTTGCGGCCGTATTTACGGCAGTCGCGCTTTACGGCCGTATTTACGACAGTCGCTATTTACGGCCGTATTTACGGCAGTCGCGCTTTACGGCCGTATTTACGGCAGTCGCGCTTTACGGCCGTATTTACGGCAGTCGCGCTTTACGGCCGTATTTAGGACAGTCGCGCTTTACGGCCGTATTTAAAGCAGTCGCGCTTTACGGCCGTATTTACGGCAGTCGCGCTTTACGGCCGTATTTACGGAAGTCGCGCTTTACGGCCGTATTTACGACAGTCGCGCTTTACGGCCGTATTTACGACAGTCGCGCTTTACGGCCGTATTTACGGCAGTCGCGCTTTACGGCCGTATTTACGACAGTCGCGCTTTACGGCCGTATTTACGACAGTCGCGCTTTACGGCCGTATTTACGACAGTCGCGCTTTACGGCCGTATTTACGACAGTCGCGCTTTACGGCCGTATTTACGGCAGTCGCGCTTTACGGCCGTATTTACGGCAGTCGCGCTTTACGGCCGTATTTACGGCAGTCGCGCTTTACGGCCGTATTTACGACAGTCGCGATTTACGGCCGTATTTACGACAGTCGCGCTTTACGGCCGTATTTACGACAGTCGCGCTTTACGGCCGTATTTACGGCAGTCGCGCTTTACGGCCGTATTTACGGCAGTCGCGCTTTACGGCCGTATTTACGACAGTCGCGCTTTACGGCCGTATTTAGGACAGTCGGGCTTTAAGGCCGTATTTACGGCAGTCGCGCTTTACGGCCGTATTTACGGCAGTCGCGCTTTACGGCCGTATTTACGGCAGTCGCGCTTTACGGCCGTATTTACGGCAGTCGCGATTTACGGCCGTATTTACGGCAGTCGCGCTTTACGGCCGTATTTACGGCAGTCGCGCTTTACGGCCGTATTTACGGCAGTCGCGCTTTACGGCCGTATTTAGGACAGTCGCGCTTTACGGCCGTATTTACGGCAGTCGCGCTTTACGGCCGTATTTACGGCAGTCGCGCTTTACGGCCGTATTTACGGCAGTCGCGCTTTACGGCCGTATTTACGACAGTCGCTATTTACGGCCGTATTTACGGCAGTCGCGCTTTACGGCCGTATTTACGGCAGTCGCGCTTTACGGCCGTATTTACGTCAGTCGCGCTTTACGGCCGTATTTACGACAGTCGCGCTTTACGGCCGTATTTACGACAGTCGCGCTTTACGGCCGTATTTACGACAGTCGCGCTTTACGGCCGTATTTACGGCAGTCGCGCTTTACGGCCGTATTTACGACAGTCGCGCTTTACGGCCGTATTTACGGCAGTCGCGCTTTACGGCCGTATTTACGACAGTCGCGCTTTACGGCCGTATTTACGGCAGTCGCGCTTTACGGCCGTATTTACGGCAGTCGCGCTTTACGGCCGTAATTACGGCAGTCGCGCTTTACGGCCGTATTTACGGCAGTCGCGCTTTACGGCCGTATTTACGGCAGTCGCGCTTTACGGCCGTATTTACGACAGTCGCGCTTTACGGCCGTAGTTCAAGCAGTCGCGCTTTACGGCCGTATTTACGGCAGTCGCGCTTTACGGCCGTATTTACGACAGTCGCGCTTTACGGCCGTATTTACGGCAGTCGCGCTTTACGGCCGTATTTACGGCAGTCGCGCTTTACGGCCGTATTTACGGCAGTCGCGCTTTACGGCCGTATTTACGGCAGTCGCGATTTACGGCCGTATTTACGGCAGTCGCGCTTTACGGCCGTATTTACGGCAGTCGCGCTTTACGGCCGTATTTACGGAAGTCGCGCTTTACGGCCGTATTTACGGCAGTCGCGCTTTACGGCCGTATTTACGGCAGTCGCGCTTTACGGCCGTATTTACGACAGTCGCGCTTTACGGCCGTATTTACGACAGTCGCGATTTACGGCCGTATTTACGACAGTCGCGCTTTACGGCCGTATTTACGGCAGTCGCGCTTTACGGCCGTATTTACGGCAGTCGCGCTTTACGGCCGTATTTACGGCAGTCGCGCTTTACGGCCGTATTTACGGCAGTCGCGCTTTAAGGCCGTATTTACGACAGTCGCGCTTTACGGCCGTATTTACGGCAGTCGCGCTTTACGGCCGTATTTACGACAGTCGCGCTTTACGGCCGTATTTACGACAGTCGCGATTTACGGCCGTAGTTACGACAGTCGCGCTTTACGGCCGTATTTACGACAGTCGCGCTTTACGGCCGTATTTACGACAGTCGCGCTTTACGGCCGTATTTACGGCAGTCGCGATTTACGGCCGTATTTACGGCAGTCGCGCTTTACGGCCGTATTTACGGCAGTCGCGATTTACGGCCGTATTTACGGCAGTCGCGCTTTGCGGCCGTATTTACGGCAGTCGCGCTTTACGGCCGTATTTACGACAGTCGCTATTTACGGCCGTATTTACGGCAGTCGCGCTTTACGGCCGTATTTACGGTAGTCGCGCTTTACGGCCGTATTTACGGCAGTCGCGCTTTACGGCCGTATTTACGGCAGTCGCGCTTTACGGCCGTATTTACGGCAGTCGCGCTTTACGGCCGTAGTTACGGCAGTCGCGCTTTACGGCCGTATTTACGACAGTCGCGCTTTACGGCCGTATTTACGGCAGTCGCGCTTTACGGCCGTATTTACGGCAGTCGCGCTTTACGGCCGTATTTACGACAGTCGCGATTTACGGCCGTAGTTACGACAGTCGCGCTTTAGGGCCGTATTTACGACAGTCGCGCTTTACGGCCGTATTTACGACAGTCGCGCTTTACGGCCGTATTTACGGCAGTCGCGATTTACGGCCGTATTTACGGCAGTCGCGCTTTACGGCCGTATTTACGGCAGTCGCGCTTTACGGCCGTATTTACGGCAGTCGCGCTTTACGGCCGTATTTACGGCAGTCGCGCTTTGCGGCCGTATTTACGACAGTCGCGCTTTACAGCCGTATTTACGACAGTCGCTATTTACGGCCGTATTTACGGCAGTCGCGCTTTACGGCCGTATTTACGGCAGTCGCGCTTTACGGCCGTATTTACGGCAGTCGCGCTTTACGGCCGTATTTACGACAGTCGCGCTTTACGGCCGTATTTACGGCAGTCGCGCTTTACGGCCGTATTTACGGCAGTCGCGCTTTACGGCCGTATTTACGGCAGTCGCGCTTTACGGCCGTATTTACGACAGTCGCGATTTACGGCCGTATTTACGACAGTCGCGCTTTACGGCCGTATTTACGACAGTCGCGCTTTACGGCCGTATTTACGACAGTCGCGATTTACGGCCGTATTTACGACAGTCGCGCTTTACGGCCGTATTTACGACAGTCGCGCTTTACGGCCGTATTTACGACAGTCGCGATTTACGGCCGTATTTACGACAGTCGCGCTTTACGGCCGTATTTACGACAGTCGCGCTTTACGGCCGTATTTACGACAGTCGCGCTTTACGGCGGTATTTACGGCAGTCCTGATTTACGGCCGTATTTACGGCAGTCGCGCTTTACGGCCGTATTTACGGCAGTCGCGCTTTACGGCCGTATTTACGACAGTCGCGCTTTACGGCCGTATTTACGACAGTCGCGCTTTACGGCCGTATTTACGACAGTCGCGCTTTACGGCCGTATTTACGGCAGTCGCGATTTACGGCCGTATTTACGGCAGTCGCGCTTTACGGCCGTATTTACGACAGTCGCGCTTTACGGCCGTATTTACGGCAGTCGCGCTTTACGGCCGTATTTACGGCAGTCGCGCTTTACGGCCGTATTTACGACAGTCGCGCTTTACGGCCGTATTTAGGACAGTCGCGCTTTACGGCCGTATTTAAAGCAGTCGCGCTTTACGGCCGTATTTACGGCAGTCGCGCTTTACGGCCGTATTTACGGAAGTCGCGCTTTACGGCCGTATTTACGACAGTCGCGCTTTACGGCCGTATTTACGACAGTCGCGATTTACGGCCGTATTTACGGCAGTCGCGCTTTACGGCCGTATTTACGGCAGTCGCGCTTTACGGCCGTTTACGACAGTCGCGATTTACGGCCGTATTTACGACAGTCGCGCTTTACGGCCGTATTTACGACAGTCGCGCTTTACGGCCGTATTTACGACAGTCGCGCTTTACGGCCGTATTTACGGCAGTCGCGCTTTACGGCCGTATTTACGGCAGTCGCGCTTTACGGCCGTATTTACGGCAGTCGCGCTTTACGGCCGTATTTACGGCAGTCGCGATTTACGGCCGTATTTACGGCAGTCGCGCTTTACGGCACCTTTTACGACAGTCGCGATTTACGGCCGTATTTACGACAGTCGCGCTTTACGGCCGTATTTACGACAGTCGCGCTTTACGGCCGTATTTACGACAGTCGCGCTTTACGGCCGTATTTACGGCAAGTCGCGCTTTACGGCCGTATTTACGACAGTCGCGCTTTACGGCCGTATTTACGACAGTCGCTATTTACGGCCGTATTTACGACAGTCGCGCTTTACGGCACCTTTTACGACAGTCGCGCTTTACGGCCGTATTTACGGCAGTCGCGCTTTACGGCCGTATTTACGACAGTCGCGCTTTACGGCCGTATTTACGGCAGTCGCGATTTACGGCCGTATTTACGGCAGTCGCGCTTTACGGCCGTATTTACGGCAGTCGCGCTTTACGGCCGTATTTACGGCAGTCGCGCTTTGCGGCCGTATTTACGGCAGTCGCGCTTTACGGCCGTATTTACGACAGTCGCTATTTACGGCCGTATTTACGGCAGTCGCGCTTTACGGCCGTATTTACGGCAGTCGCGCTTTACGGCCGTATTTACGGCAGTCGCGCTTTACGGCCGTATTTACGACAGTCGCGCTTTACGGCCGTATTTACGGCAGTCGCGCTTTACGGCGTATTTACGGCAGTCGCGCTTTACGGCCGTATTTACGGCAGTCGCGCTTTACGGCCGTATTTACGACAGTCGCGCTTTACGGCCGTATTTACGGCAGTCGCGCTTTACGGCCGTATTTTACGGCAGTCGCGCTTTACGGCCGTATTTACGACAGTCGCGCTTTTACGGCCGTAGTTACGACAGTCGCGCTTTAGGGCCGTATTTACGACAGTCGCGCTTTACGGCCGTATTTACGACAGTCGCGCTTTACGGCCGTATTTACGGCAGTCGCGATTTACGGCCGTATTTACGGCAGTCGCGCTTTACGGCCGTATTTACGGCAGTCGCGCTTTACGGCCGTATTTACGGCAGTCGCGCTTTACGGCCGTATTTACGGCAGTCGCGCTTTGCGGCCGTATTAACGACAGTCGCGCTTTACGGCCGTATTTACGACAGTCGCTATTTACGGCCGTATTTACGGCAGTCGCGCTTTACGGCCGTATTTACGGCAGTCGCGCTTTACGGCCGTATTTACGGCAGTCGCGCTTTACGGCCGTATTTACGGCAATCGCGCTTTACGGCCGTATTTACGACAGTCGCGATTTACGGCCGTATTTACGACAGTCGCGCTTTACGGCCGTATTTACGACAGTCGCGATTTACGGCCGTATTTACGACAGTCGCGATTTACGGCCGTATTTACGACAGTCGCGCTTTACGGCCGTATTTACGACAGTCGCGCTTTACGGCCGTATTTACGACAGTCGCGCTTTACGGCCGTATTTACGACAGTCGCGCTTTACGGCGGTATTTACGGCAGTCCTGATTTACGGCCGTATTTACGGCAGTCGCGCTTTACGGCCGTATTTACGACAGTCACGCTTTACGGCCGTATTTACGACAGTCGCGCTTTACGGCGGTATTTACGGCAGTCCTGATTTATGGCCGTATTTACGGCAGTCGCGCTTTACGGCCGTATTTACGACAGTCACGCTTTACGGCCGTATTTACGACAGTCGCGCTTTACGGCCGTATTTACGACAGTCGCGCTTTACGGCCGTATTTACGACAGTCGCGCTTTACGGCCGTATTTACGGCAGTCGCGATTTACGGCCGTATTTACGGCAGTCGCGCTTTACGGCCGTATTTACGACAGTCGCGCTTTACGGCCGTATTTACGGCAGTCGCGCTTTACGGCCGTATTTACGGCAGTCGCGCTTTACGGCCGTATTTACGACAGTCGCGCTTTACGGCCGTATTTAGGACAGTCGCGCTTTACGGCCGTATTTAAGACAGTCGCGCTTTACGGCCGTATTTACGGCAGTCGCGCTTTACGGCCGTATTTACGGAAGTCGCGCTTTACGGCCGTATTTACGGACAGTCGCGCTTTACGGCCGTATTTACGACAGTCGCGCTTTACGGCCGTATTTACGGCAGTCGCGCTTTACGGCCGTATTTACGACAGTCGCGCTTTACGGCCGTATTTACGACAGTCGCGCTTTACGGCCGTATTTACGACAGTCGCGATTTACGGCCGTATTTACGACAGTCGCGCTTTACGGCCGTATTTACGACAGTCGCGCTTTACGGGCCGTATTTACGGCAGTCGCGCTTTACGGCCGTATTTACGGCAGTCGCGCTTTACGGCCGTATTTACGACAGTCGCGATTTACGGCCGTATTTACGACAGTCGCGCTTTACGGCCGTATTTACGACAGTCGCGCTTTACGGCCGTATTTACGGCAGTCGCGCTTTACGGCCGTATTTACGACAGTCGCGCTTTACGGCCGTATTTAGGACAGTCGCGCTTTACGGCCGTATTTACGGCAGTCGCGCTTTACGGCCGTATTTACGGCAGTCGCGCTTTACGGCCGTATTTACGGCAGTCGCGATTTACGGCCGTATTTACGGCAGTCGCGCTTTACGGCCGTATTTACGGCAGTCGCGCTTTACGGCCGTATTTACGCAGTCGCGCTTTACGGCCGTATTTAGGACAGTCGCGCTTTATGGCCGTATTTACGGCAGTCGCGCTTTACGGCCGTATTTACGGCAGTCGCGCTTTACGGCCGTATTTACGGCAGTCGCGCTTTACGGCGTATTTACGGCAGTCGCGATTTACGGCCGTATTTACGACAGTCGCGCTTTACGGCCGTATTTACGGCAGTCGCGCTTTACGGCCGTATTTACGGCAGTCGCCCTTTACGGCCGTATTTACGGCAGTCGCGCTTTACGGCCGTATTTAGGACAGTCGCGCTTTACGGCCGTATTTACGGCAGTCGCGCTTTACGGCCGTATTTACGACAGTCGCGCTTTACGGCCGTATTTACGGCAGTCGCGCTTTACGGCCGTATTTACGGCAGTCGCGATTTACGGCCTTATTTACGGCAGTCGCGCTTTACGGCCGTATTTACGGCAGTCGCGCTTTACGGCCGTATTTACGACAGTCGCGATTTACGGCCGTATTTACGACAGTCGCGCTTACGGCCGTATTTACGACAGTCGCGCTTTACGGCCGTATTTACGGCAGTCGCGATTTACGGCCGTATTTACGGCAGTCGCGCTTTACGGCCGTATTTACGACAGTCGCGCTTTACGGCCGTATTTACGACAGTCGCGCTTTACGGCCGTATTTACGGCAGTCGCGCTTTACGGCCGTATTTACGGCAGTCGCGCTTTACGGCCGTATTTACGACAGTCGCGCTTTACGGCCGTATTTACGGCAGTCGCGCTTTACGGCCGTATTTACGGCAGTCGCGCTTTACGGCCGTATTTACGGCAGTCGCGCTTTACGTCCGTATTTACGGGAGTCGCGCTTTACGGCCGTATTTACGGCAGTCGCGCTTTACGGCCGTATTTACGGCAGTCGCGCTTTACGGCCGTATTTACGGCAGTCGCGCTTTACGGCCGTATTTACGACAGTCGCGCTTTACGGCCGTATTTACGGCAGTCGCGCTTTACGGCCGTATTTACGGCAGTCGCGCTTTACGGCCGTATTTACGGCAGTCGCGATTTACGGCCGTATTTACGGCAGTCGCGCTTTACGGCCGTATTTACGGCAGTCGCGATTTACGGCCGTATTTACGGCAGTCGCGCTTTACGGCCGTATTTACGGCAGTCGCGCTTTACGGCCGTATTTACGGCAGTCGCGCTTTACGGCCGTATTTACGGCAGTCGCGCTTTACGGCCGTATTTACGGCAGTCGCGCTTTACGGCCGTATTTACGACAGTCGCGCTTTACGGCCGTATTTACGGAAGTCGCGCTTTACGGCCGTATTTACGGCAGTCGCGCTTTACGGCCGTATTTACGGCAGTCGCGCTTTACGGCCGTATTTACGGCAGTCGCGCTTTACGGCCGTATTTACGGCAGTCGCGCTTTACGGCCGTATTTACGGCAGTCGCGCTTTACGGCCGTATTTACGACAGTCGCGCTTTACGGCCGTAGTTACGACAGTCGCGCTTTACGGCCGTATTTACGACAGTCGCGCTTTACGGCCGTATTTACGACAGTCGCGCTTTACGGCCGTATTTACGGCAGTCGCGATTTACGGCCGTATTTACGGCAGTCGCGCTTTACGGCCGTATTTACGGCAGTCGCGCTTTACGGCCGTATTTACGGCAGTCGCGCTTTGCGGCCGTATTTACGGCAGTCGCGCTTTACGGCCGTATTTACGACAGTCGCTATTTACGGCCGTATTTACGGCAGTCGCGCTTTACGGCCGTATTTACGGCAGTCGCGCTTTACGGCCGTATTTACGGCAGTCGAGCTTTACGGCCGTATTTACGACAGTCGCGCTTTACGGCCGTATTTACGGCAGTCGCGCTTTACGGCCGTATTTACGGCAGTCGCGCTTTACGGCCGTATTTACGGCAGTCGCGCTTTACGGCCGTATTTACGGCAGTCGCGCTTTACGGCCGTATTTACGACAGTCGCGATTTACGGCCGTAGTTACGACAGTCGCGATTTACGGCCGTAGTTACGACAGTCGCGCTTTACGGCCGTATTTACGACAGTCGCGCTTTACGGCCGTATTTACGACAGTCGCGCTTTACGGCCGTATTTACGGCAGTCGCGATTTACGGCCGTAGTTACGACAGTCGCGCTTTACGGCCGTATTTACGGCAGTCGCGCTTTACGGCCGTATTTACGGCAGTCGCGCTTTGCGGCCGTATTTACGACAGTCGCGCTTTACGGCCGTATTTACGGCAGTCGCGCTTTACGGCCGTATTTACGACAGTCGCGCTTTACGGCCGTATTTACGACAGTCGCTATTTACGGCCTTATTTACGGCAGTCGCGCTTTACGGCCGTATTTACGGCAGTCGCGCTTTACGGCCGTATTTACGGCAGTCGCGCTTTACGGCCGTATTTACGACAGTCGCGCTTTACGGCCGTATTTACGGCAGTCGCGCTTTACGGCCGTATTTACGGCAGTCGCGATTTACGGCCGTATTTACGGCAGTCGCGCTTTACGGCCGTATTTACGACAGTCGCGCTTTACGGCCGTAGTTACGACAGTCGCGCTTTACGGCCGTATTTACGACAGTCGCGCTTTACGGCCGTATTTACGGCAGTCGCGATTTACGGCCGTATTTACGACAGTCGCGCTTTACGGCCGTATTTACGACAGTCGCGCTTTACGGCCGTATTTACGGCAGTCGCGCTTTACGGCCGTATTTACGACAGTCGCGCTTTACGGCCGTATTTACGGCAGTCGCGCTTTACGGCCGTATTTACGGCAGTCGCGCTTTACGGCCGTATTGACGGCAGTCGCGCTTTACGGCCGTATTTACGGCAGTCGCGCTTTACGGCCGTATTTACGGCAGTCGCGCTTTACGGCCGTATTTACGGCAGTCGCGCTTTACGGCCGTATTTACGACAGTCGCTATTTACGGCCGTATTTACGACAGTCGCGCTTTACGGCCGTATTTACGACAGTCGCGATTTACGGCCGTATTTACGACAGTCGCGCTTTACGGCCGTATTTACGGCAGTCGCGCTTTACGGCCGTATTTACGACAGTCGCGCTTTACGGCCGTATTTACGACAGTCGCGCTTTACGGCCGTATTTACGGCAGTCGCGCTTTACGGCCGTATTTACGACAGTCGCGCTTTACGGCCGTATTTACGACAGTCGCGCTTTACGGCCGTAATACGGCAGTCCTGATTTACGGCCGTATTTACGGCAGTCCTGATTTACGGCCGTATTTACGGCAGTCGCGCTTTACGGCCGTATTTACGACAGTCGCGCTTTACGGCCGTATTTACGGCAGTCGCGCTTTACGGCCGTATTTACGACAGTCGCGCTTTACGACCGTATTTACGACAGTCGCGATTTACGGCCGTATTTACGACAGTCGCGCTTTACGGCCGTATTTACGACAGTCGCGATTTACGGCCGTATTTACGACAGTCGCGCTTTACGGCCGTATTTACGACAGTCGCGCTTTACGGCCGTATTTACGGCAGTCCTGATTTACGGCCGTATTTACGGCAGTCGCGCTTTACGGCCGTATTTACGGCAGTCGCGCTTTACGGCCGTATTTACGGCAGTCGCGCTTTACGGCCGTATTTACGACAGTCGCGCTTTACGGCCGTATTTACGACAGTCGCGCTTTACGGCCGTATTTACGACAGTCGCGCTTTACGGCCGTATTTACGACAGTCGCGCTTTACGGCCGTATTTACGGCAGTCGCGATTTACGGCCGTATTTACGGCAGTCGCGCTTTACGGCCGTATTTACGGCAGTCGCGCTTTACGGCCGTATTTACGACAGTCGCTATTTACGGCCGTATTTACGACAGTCGCGGTTTACGGCCGTATTTACGGCAGTCGCGCTTTACGGCCGTATTTACGACAGTCGCGCTTTACGGCCGTATTTACGGCAGTCGCGCTTAACGGCCGTATTTACGGCAGTCGCGCTTTACGGCCGTATTTACGGCAGTCGCGATTTACGGCCGTATTTACGACAGTCGCGATTTACGGCCGTATTTACGACAGTCGCGCTTTACGGCCGTATTTACGGCAGTCGCGATTTACGGCCGTATTTACGGGAGTCGCGCTTTACGGCCGTATTTACGACAGTCGCGCTTTACGGCCGTATTTACGGCAGTCGCGCTTTACGGCCGTATTTACGGCAGTCGCGCTTTACGGCCGTATTTACGGCAGTCGCGCTTTACGGCCGTATTGACGGCAGTCGCGCTTTACGGCCGTATTTACGGCAGTCGCGCTTTACGGCCGTATTTACGGCAGTCGCGCTTTACGGCCGTATTTACGGCAGTCGCGCTTTACGGCCGTATTTACGACAGTCGCTATTTACGGCCGTATTTACGACAGTCGCGCTTTACGGCCGTATTTACGACAGTCGCTATTTACGGCCGTATTTACGACAGTCGCGCTTTACGGCCGTATTTACGGCAGTCGCGCTTTACGGCCGTATTTACGGCAGTCGCGCTTTACGGCCGTATTTACGGCAGTCGCGCTTTACGGCCGTATTTACGACAGTCGCGATTTACGGCCGTATTTACGACAGTCGCGCTTTACGGCCGTATTTACGACAGTCGCGCTTTACGGCCGTATTTACGACAGTCGCGCTTTACGGCCGTATTTACGGCAGTCGCGATTTACGGCCGTATTTACGGCAGTCGCGCTTTACGGCCGTATTTACGGCAGTCGCGCTTTACGGCCGTATTTACGGCAGTCGCGCTTTACGGCCGTATTTACGACAGGCGCGCTTTACGGCCGTATTTACGACAGTCGCGGTTTGCGGCCGTATTTACGGCAGTCGCGCTTTACGGCCGTATTTACGACAGTCGCGCTTTACGGCCGTATTTACGGCAGTCGCGCTTAACGGCCGTATTTACGGCAGTCGCGCTTTACGGCCGTATTTACGGCAGTCGCGATTTACGGCCGTATTTACGACAGTCGCGCTTTACGGCCGTATTTACGACAGTCGCGCTTTACGGCCGTATTTACGGCAGTCGCGATTTACGGCCGTATTTACGGCAGTCGCGCTTTACGGCCGTATTTACGACAGTCGCGCTTTACGGCCGTATTTACGACAGTCGCGATTTACGTCCGTATTTACGGCAGTCGCGCTTTACGGCCGTATTTACGACAGTCGCGCTTTACGGCCGTATTTACGACAGTCGCGCTTTACGGCCGTATTTACGGCAGTCGCGCTTTACGGCCGTATTTACGCAGTCGCGCTTTACGGCCGTATTTACGGCAGTCGCGATTTACGGCCGTATTTACGGGAGTCGCGCTTTACGGCCGTATTTACGACAGTCGCGCTTTACGGCCGTATTTACGGCAGTCGCGCTTTACGGCCGTATTTACGGCAGTCGCGCTTTACGGCCGTATTGACGGCAGTCGCGCTTTACGGCCGTATTTACGGCAGTCGCGCTTTACGGCCGTATTTACGGCAGTCGCGCTTTACGGCCGTATTTACGACAGTCGCGCTTTACGGCCGTATTTACGGCAGTCGCGCTTTACGGCCGTATTTACGACAGTCGCGCTTTACGGCCGTATTTACGACAGTCGCGCTTTACGGCCGTATTTACGACAGTCGCTATTTACGGCCGTATTTACGACAGTCGCGCTTTACGGCCGTATTTACGGCAGTCGCGCTTTACGGCCGTATTTACGGCAGTCGCGCTTTACGGCCGTATTTACGGCAGTCGCGCTTTACGGCCGTATTTACGGCAGTCGCGCTTTACGGCCGTATTTACGGCAGTCGCGCTTTACGGCCGTATTTACGACAGTCGCGCTTTACGGCCGTATTTAGGACAGTCGCGCTTTACGGCCGTATTTAAAGCAGTCGCGCTTTACGGCCGTATTTACGGCAGTCGCGCTTTACGGCCGTATTTACGGAAGTCGCGCTTTACGGCCGTATTTACGACAGTCGCGCTTTACGGCCGTATTTACGACAGTCGCGCTTTACGGCCGTATTTACGGCAGTCGCGCTTTACGGCCGTATTTACGACAGTCGCGCTTTACGGCCGTATTTACGACAGTCGCGCTTTACGGCCGTATTTACGACAGTCGCGCTTTACGGCCGTATTTACGACAGTCGCGCTTTACGGCCGTATTTACGGCAGTCGCGCTTTACGGCCGTATTTACGGCAGTCGCGCTTTACGGCCGTATTTACGACAGTCGCGATTTACGGCCGTATTTACGACAGTCGCGCTTTACGGCCGTATTTACGACAGTCGCGCTTTACGGCCGTATTTACGGCAGTCGCGCTTTACGGCCGTATTTACGGCAGTCGCGCTTTACGGCCGTATTTACGACAGTCGCGCTTTACGGCCGTATTTAGGACAGTCGCGCTTTACGGCCGTATTTACGGCAGTCGCGCTTTACGGCCGTATTTACGGCAGTCGCGCTTTACGGCCGTAATTACGGCAGTCGCGATTTACGGCCGTATTTACGGCAGTCGCGCTTTACGGCCGTATTTACGGCAGTCGCGCTTTACGGCCGTATTTACGGCAGTCGCGCTTTACGGCCGTATTTAGGACAGTCGCGGTTTACGGCCGTATTTACGGCAGTCGCGCTTTACGGCCGTATTTACGGCAGTCGCGCTTTACGGCCGTATTTACGGCAGTCGCGCTTTACGGCCGTATTTACGACAGTCGCTATTTACGGCCGTATTTACGGCAGTCGCGCTTTACGGCCGTATTTACGGCAGTCGCGCTTTACGGCCGTATTGACGGCAGTCGCGCTTTACGGCCGTATTTACGGCAGTCGCGCTTTACGGCCGTATTTACGACAGTCGCGCTTTACGGCCGTATTTACGACAGTCGCGCTTTACGGCCGTATTTACGGCAGTCGCGATTTACGGCCGTATTTACGGCCGTCGCGCTTTACGGCCGTATTTACGACAGTCGCGCTTTACGGCCGTATTTACGACAGTCGCGCTTTACGGCCGTATTTACGGCAGTCGCGCTTTACGGCCGTATTTACGGCAGTCGCGCTTTACGGCCGTATTTACGACAGTCGCGCTTTACGGCCGTATTTACGACAGTCGCGCTTTACGGCCGTATTTACGGCAGTCGCGATTTACGGCCGTATTTACGGCCGTCGCGCTTTACGGCCGTATTTACGACAGTCGCGCTTTACGGCCGTATTTACGACAGTCGCGCTTTACGGCCGTATTTACGGCAGTCGCGCTTTACGGCCGTATTTACGACAGTCGCGCTTTACGGCCGTATTTACGACAGTCGCGCTTTACGGCCGTATTTACGGCAGTCGCGCTTTACGGCCGTATTTACGACAGTCGCGCTTTACGGCCGTATTTACGGCAGTCGCGATTTACGGCCGTATTTACGGCAGTCGCGCTTTACGGCCGTATTTACGTCAGTCGCGCTTTACGGCCGTATTTACGGCAGTCGCGCTTTACGGCCGTATTTACGACAGTCGCGCTTTACGGCCGTATTTACGGCAGTCGCGCTTTACGGCCGTATTTACGGCAGTCGCGCTTTACGGCCGTATTTACGGCAGTCGCCCTTTACGGCCGTATTTACGGCAGTCGCGCTTTACGGCCGTATTTACGACAGTCGCGCTTTACGGCCGTATTTACGACAGTCGCGCTTTACGGCCGTATTTACGGCAGTCGCGCTTTACGGCCGTATTTACGACAGTCGCGCTTTACGGCCGTATTTACGGCAGTCGCGATTTACGGCCGTATTTACGGCAGTCGCGCTTTACGGCCGTATTTACGTCAGTCGCGCTTTACGGCCGTATTTACGGCAGTCGCGCTTTACGGCCGTATTTACGACAGTCGCGCTTTACGGCCGTATTTACGACAGTCGCGCTTTACGGCCGTATTTACGGCAGTCGCGCTTTACGGCCGTATTTACGACAGTCGCGCTTTACGGCCGTATTTACGGCAGTCGCGCTTTACGGCCGTATTTACGACAGTCGCGCTTTACGGCCGTATTTACGGCAGTCGCGCTTTACGGCCGTATTTACGGCAGTCGCGCTTTACGGCCGTAATTACGGCAGTCGCGCTTTACGGCCGTATTTACGGCAGTCGCGCTTTACGGCCGTATTTACGGCAGTCGCGCTTTACGGCCGTATTTACGGCAGTCGCGCTTTACGGCCGTATTTACGACAGTCGCGCTTTACGGCCGTATTTAAAGCAGTCGCGCTTTACGGCCGTATTTACGGCAGTCGCGCTTTACGGCCGTATTTACGACAGTCGCGCTTTACGGCCGTATTTACGGCAGTCGCGCTTTACGGCCGTATTTACGGCAGTCGCGCTTTACGGCCGTATTTACGGCAGTCGCGCTTTACGGCCGTATTTACGGCAGTCGCGATTTACGGCCGTATTTACGGCAGTCGCGCTTTACGGCCGTATTTACGGCAGTCGCGCTTTACGGCCGTATTTACGGAAGTCGCGCTTTACGGCCGTATTTTCGGCAGTCGCGCTTTACGGCCGTATTTACGGCAGTCGCGCTTTACGGCCGTATTTACGGCAGTCGCGCTTTACGGCCGTATTTACGACAGTCGCGCTTTACGGCCGTATTTACGACAGTCGCGATTTACGGCCGTATTTACGACAGTCGCGCTTTACGGCCGTATTTACGGCAGTCGCGCTTTACGGCCGTATTTACGGCAGTCGCGCTTTACGGCCGTATTTACGGCAGTCGCGCTTTAAGGCCGTATTTACGACAGTCGCGCTTTACGGCCGTATTTACGGCAGTCGCGCTTTACGGCCGTATTTACGACAGTCGCGCTTTACGGCCGTATTTACGACAGTCGCGATTTACGGCCGTAGTTACGACAGTCGCGCTTTACGGCCGTATTTACGACAGTCGCGCTTTACGGCCGTATTTACGGCAGTCGCGCTTTACGGCCGTATTTACGGCAGTCGCGCTTTACGGCCGTATTTACGGCAGTCGCGCTTTACGGCCGTATTTAGGACAGTCGCGCTTTACGGCCGTATTTAAAGCAGTCGCGCTTTACGGCCGTATTTACGGCAGTCGCGCTTTACGGCCGTATTTACGACAGTCGCGCTTTACGGCCGTATTTACGACAGTCGCGCTTTACGGCCGTATTTACGGCAGTCGCGCTTTACGGCCGTATTTACGGCAGTCGCGCTTTACGGCCGTATTTACGGCAGTCGCGCTTTACGGCCGTATTTACGACAGTCGCGATTTACGGCCGTATTTACGACAGTCGCGCTTTACGGCCGTATTTACGACAGTCGCGCTTTACGGCCGTATTTACGGCAGTCGCGCTTTACGGCCGTATTTACGGCAGTCGCGCTTTACGGCCGTATTTACGACAGTCGCGCTTTACGGCCGTATTTAGGACAGTCGGGCTTTAAGGCCGTATTTACGGCAGTCGCGCTTTACGGCCGTATTTACGGCAGTCGCGCTTTACGGCCGTATTTACGGCAGTCGCGCTTTACGGCCGTATTTACGGCAGTCGCGATTTACGGCCGTATTTACGGCAGTCGCGCTTTACGGCCGTATTTACGGCAGTCGCGCTTTACGGCCGTATTTACGGCAGTCGCGCTTTACGGCCGTATTTAGGACAGTCGCGCTTTACGGCCGTATTTACGGCAGTCGCGCTTTACGGCCGTATTTACGGCAGTCGCGCTTTACGGCCGTATTTACGGCAGTCGCGCTTTACGGCCGTATTTACGACAGTCGCTATTTACGGCCGTATTTACGGCAGTCGCGCTTTACGGCCGTATTTACGGCAGTCGCGCTTTACGGCCGTATTTACGGCAGTCGCGCTTTACGGCCGTATTTACGACAGTCGCGCTTTACGGCCGTATTTACGACAGTCGCGCTTTACGGCCGTATTTACGACAGTCGCGCTTTACGGCCGTATTTACGACAGTCGCGCTTTACGGCCGTATTTACGACAGTCGCGCTTTACGGCCGTATTTACGGCAGTCGCGATTTACGGCCGTATTTACGGCCGTCGCGCTTTACGGCCGTATTTACGACAGTCGCGCTTTACGGCCGTATTTACGACAGTCGCGCTTTACGGCCGTATTTACGGCAGTCGCGCTTTACGGCCGTATTTACGGCAGTCGCCCTTTACGGCCGTATTTACGGCAGTCGCGCTTTACGGCCGTATTTACGACAGTCGCGCTTTACGGCCGTATTTAGGACAGTCGCGCTTTACGGCCGTATTTACGGCAGTCGCGCTTTACGGCCGTATTTACGACAGTCGCGCTTTACGGCCGTATTTACGGCAGTCGCGCTTTACGGCCGTATTTACGGCAGTCGCGCTTTACGGCCGTATTTACGGCAGTCGCGATTTACGGCCTTATTTACGGCAGTCGCGCTTTACGGCCGTATTTACGACAGTCGCGCTTTACGGCCGTATTTACGACAGTCGCGATTTACGGCCGTATTTACGGCAGTCGCGCTTTACGGCCGTATTTACGACAGTCGCGCTTTACGGCCGTATTTACGGCAGTCGCGATTTACGGCCGTATTTACGGCAGTCGCGCTTTACGGCCGTATTTACGTCAGTCGCGCTTTACGGCCGTATTTACGGCAGTCGCGCTTTACGGCCGTATTTACGACAGTCGCGCTTTACGGCCGTATTTACGACAGTCGCGCTTTACGGCCGTATTTACGGCAGTCGCGCTTTACGGCCGTATTTACGACAGTCGCGCTTTACGGCCGTATTTACGGCAGTCGCGCTTTACGGCCGTATTTACGACAGTCGCGCTTTACGGCCGTATTTACGGCAGTCGCGCTTTACGGCCGTATTTACGGCAGTCGCGCTTTACGGCCGTAATTACGGCAGTCGCGCTTTACGGCCGTATTTACGGCAGTCGCGCTTTACGGCCGTATTTACGGCAGTCGCGCTTTACGGCCGTATTTACGACAGTCGCGCTTTACGGCCGTAGTTCAAGCAGTCGCGCTTTACGGCCGTATTTACGGCAGTCGCGCTTTACGGCCGTATTTACGACAGTCGCGCTTTACGGCCGTATTTACGGCAGTCGCGCTTTACGGCCGTATTTACGGCAGTCGCGCTTTACGGCCGTATTTACGGCAGTCGCGCTTTACGGCCGTATTTACGACAGTCGCGATTTACGGCCGTATTTACGGCAGTCGCGCTTTACGGCCGTATTTACGGCAGTCGCGCTTTACGGCCGTATTTACGGAAGTCGCGCTTTACGGCCGTATTTACGGCAGTCGCGCTTTACGGCCGTATTTACGGCAGTCGCGCTTTACGGCCGTATTTACGACAGTCGCGCTTTACGGCCGTATTTACGACAGTCGCGATTTACGGCCGTATTTACGACAGTCGCGCTTTACGGCCGTATTTACGGCAGTCGCGCTTTACGGCCGTATTTACGGCAGTCGCGCTTTACGGCCGTATTTACGGCAGTCGCGCTTTACGGCCGTATTTACGGCAGTCGCGCTTTAAGGCCGTATTTACGACAGTCGCGCTTTACGGCCGTATTTACGGCAGTCGCGCTTTACGGCCGTATTTACGACAGTCGCGCTTTACGGCCGTATTTACGACAGTCGCGATTTACGGCCGTAGTTACGACAGTCGCGCTTTACGGCCGTATTTACGACAGTCGCGCTTTACGGCCGTATTTACGACAGTCGCGCTTTACGGCCGTATTTACGGCAGTCGCGATTTACGGCCGTATTTACGGCAGTCGCGCTTTACGGCCGTATTTACGGCAGTCGCGATTTACGGCCGTATTTACGGCAGTCGCGCTTTGCGGCCGTATTTACGGCAGTCGCGCTTTACGGCCGTATTTACGACAGTCGCTATTTACGGCCGTATTTACGGCAGTCGCGCTTTACGGCCGTATTTACGGCAGTCGCGCTTTACGGCCGTATTTACGGCAGTCGCGCTTTACGGCCGTATTTAGGACAGTCGCGCTTTACGGCCGTATTTAAAGCAGTCGCGCTTTACGGCCGTATTTACGGCAGTCGCGCTTTACGGCCGTATTTACGGAAGTCGCGCTTTACGGCCGTATTTACGACAGTCGCGCTTTACGGCCGTATTTACGACAGTCGCGCTTTACGGCCGTATTTACGGCAGTCGCGCTTTACGGCCGTATTTACGACAGTCGCGCTTTACGGCCGTATTTACGACAGTCGCGCTTTACGGCCGTATTTACGACAGTCGCGCTTTACGGCCGTATTTACGACAGTCGCGCTTTACGGCCGTATTTACGGCAGTCGCGCTTTACGGCCGTATTTACGGCAGTCGCGCTTTACGGCCGTATTTACGGCAGTCGCGCTTTACGGCCGTATTTACGACAGTCGCGATTTACGGCCGTATTTACGACAGTCGCGCTTTACGGCCGTATTTACGACAGTCGCGCTTTACGGCCGTATTTACGGCAGTCGCGCTTTACGGCCGTATTTACGGCAGTCGCGCTTTACGGCCGTATTTACGACAGTCGCGCTTTACGGCCGTATTTAGGACAGTCGGGCTTTAAGGCCGTATTTACGGCAGTCGCGCTTTACGGCCGTATTTACGGCAGTCGCGCTTTACGGCCGTATTTACGGCAGTCGCGCTTTACGGCCGTATTTACGGCAGTCGCGATTTACGGCCGTATTTACGGCAGTCGCGCTTTACGGCCGTATTTACGGCAGTCGCGCTTTACGGCCGTATTTACGGCAGTCGCGCTTTACGGCCGTATTTAGGACAGTCGCGCTTTACGGCCGTATTTACGGCAGTCGCGCTTTACGGCCGTATTTACGGCAGTCGCGCTTTACGGCCGTATTTACGACAGTCGCTATTTACGGCCGTATTTACGGCAGTCGCGCTTTACGGCCGTATTTACGGCAGTCGCGCTTTACGGCCGTATTTACGGCAGTCGCCCTTTACGGCCGTATTTACGGCAGTCGCGCTTTACGGCCGTATTTACGACAGTCGCGCTTTACGGCCGTATTTAGGACAGTCGCGCTTTACGGCCGTATTTACGACAGTCGCGCTTTACGGCCGTATTTACGGCAGTCGCGCTTTACGGCCGTATTTACGGCAGTCGCGCTTTACGGCCGTATTTACGGCAGTCGCGCTTTACGGCCGTATTTACGGCAGTCGCGCTTTACGGCCGTATTTACGACAGTCGCGCTTTACGGCCGTATTTAGGACAGTCGCGCTTTACGGCCGTATTTAAAGCAGTCGCGCTTTACGGCCGTATTTACGGCAGTCGCGCTTTACGGCCGTATTTACGGAAGTCGCGCTTTACGGCCGTATTTACGACAGTCGCGCTTTACGGCCGTATTTACGACAGTCGCGCTTTACGGCCGTATTTACGGCAGTCGCGCTTTACGGCCGTATTTACGACAGTCGCGCTTTACGGCCGTATTTACGACAGTCGCGCTTTACGGCCGTATTTACGACAGTCGCGCTTTACGGCCGTATTTACGACAGTCGCGCTTTACGGCCGTATTTACGGCAGTCGCGCTTTACGGCCGTATTTACGGCAGTCGCGCTTTACGGCCGTATTTACGACAGTCGCGATTTACGGCCGTATTTACGACAGTCGCGCTTTACGGCCGTATTTACGACAGTCGCGCTTTACGGCCGTATTTACGGCAGTCGCGCTTTACGGCCGTATTTACGGCAGTCGCGCTTTACGGCCGTATTTACGACAGTCGCGCTTTACGGCCGTATTTAGGACAGTCGCGCTTTACGGCCGTATTTACGGCAGTCGCGCTTTACGGCCGTATTTACGGCAGTCGCGCTTTACGGCCGTAATTACGGCAGTCGCGATTTACGGCCGTATTTACGGCAGTCGCGCTTTACGGCCGTATTTACGGCAGTCGCGCTTTACGGCCGTATTTACGGCAGTCGCGCTTTACGGCCGTATTTAGGACAGTCGCGCTTTACGGCCGTATTTACGGCAGTCGCGCTTTACGGCCGTATTTACGGCAGTCGCGCTTTACGGCCGTATTTACGGCAGTCGCGCTTTACGGCCGTATTTACGACAGTCGCTATTTACGGCCGTATTTACGGCAGTCGCGCTTTACGGCCGTATTTACGGCAGTCGCGCTTTACGGCCGTATTGACGGCAGTCGCGCTTTACGGCCGTATTTACGGCAGTCGCGCTTTACGGCCGTATTTACGACAGTCGCGCTTTACGGCCGTATTTACGACAGTCGCGCTTTACGGCCGTATTTACGGCAGTCGCGATTTACGGCCGTATTTACGGCCGTCGCGCTTTACGGCCGTATTTACGACAGTCGCGCTTTACGGCCGTATTTACGACAGTCGCGCTTTACGGCCGTATTTACGGCAGTCGCGCTTTACGGCCGTATTTACGGCAGTCGCGCTTTACGGCCGTATTTACGACAGTCGCGCTTTACGGCCGTATTTACGACAGTCGCGCTTTACGGCCGTATTTACGGCAGTCGCGATTTACGGCCGTATTTACGGCCGTCGCGCTTTACGGCCGTATTTACGACAGTCGCGCTTTACGGCCGTATTTACGACAGTCGCGCTTTACGGCCGTATTTACGGCAGTCGCGCTTTACGGCCGTATTTACGACAGTCGCGCTTTACGGCCGTATTTACGACAGTCGCGCTTTACGGCCGTATTTACGGCAGTCGCGCTTTACGGCCGTATTTACGACAGTCGCGCTTTACGGCCGTATTTACGGCAGTCGCGATTTACGGCCGTATTTACGGCAGTCGCGCTTTACGGCCGTATTTACGTCAGTCGCGCTTTACGGCCGTATTTACGGCAGTCGCGCTTTACGGCCGTATTTACGACAGTCGCGCTTTACGGCCGTATTTACGGCAGTCGCGCTTTACGGCCGTATTTACGGCAGTCGCGCTTTACGGCCGTATTTACGGCAGTCGCCCTTTACGGCCGTATTTACGGCAGTCGCGCTTTACGGCCGTATTTACGACAGTCGCGCTTTACGGCCGTATTTACGACAGTCGCGCTTTACGGCCGTATTTACGGCAGTCGCGCTTTACGGCCGTATTTACGACAGTCGCGCTTTACGGCCGTATTTACGGCAGTCGCGATTTACGGCCGTATTTACGGCAGTCGCGCTTTACGGCCGTATTTACGTCAGTCGCGCTTTACGGCCGTATTTACGGCAGTCGCGCTTTACGGCCGTATTTACGACAGTCGCGCTTTACGGCCGTATTTACGACAGTCGCGCTTTACGGCCGTATTTACGGCAGTCGCGCTTTACGGCCGTATTTACGACAGTCGCGCTTTACGGCCGTATTTACGGCAGTCGCGCTTTACGGCCGTATTTACGACAGTCGCGCTTTACGGCCGTATTTACGGCAGTCGCGCTTTACGGCCGTATTTACGGCAGTCGCGCTTTACGGCCGTAATTACGGCAGTCGCGCTTTACGGCCGTATTTACGGCAGTCGCGCTTTACGGCCGTATTTACGGCAGTCGCGCTTTACGGCCGTATTTACGGCAGTCGCGCTTTACGGCCGTATTTACGACAGTCGCGCTTTACGGCCGTATTTAAAGCAGTCGCGCTTTACGGCCGTATTTACGGCAGTCGCGCTTTACGGCCGTATTTACGACAGTCGCGCTTTACGGCCGTATTTACGGCAGTCGCGCTTTACGGCCGTATTTACGGCAGTCGCGCTTTACGGCCGTATTTACGGCAGTCGCGCTTTACGGCCGTATTTACGGCAGTCGCGATTTACGGCCGTATTTACGGCAGTCGCGCTTTACGGCCGTATTTACGGCAGTCGCGCTTTACGGCCGTATTTACGGAAGTCGCGCTTTACGGCCGTATTTTCGGCAGTCGCGCTTTACGGCCGTATTTACGGCAGTCGCGCTTTACGGCCGTATTTACGGCAGTCGCGCTTTACGGCCGTATTTACGACAGTCGCGCTTTACGGCCGTATTTACGACAGTCGCGATTTACGGCCGTATTTACGACAGTCGCGCTTTACGGCCGTATTTACGGCAGTCGCGCTTTACGGCCGTATTTACGGCAGTCGCGCTTTACGGCCGTATTTACGGCAGTCGCGCTTTAAGGCCGTATTTACGACAGTCGCGCTTTACGGCCGTATTTACGGCAGTCGCGCTTTACGGCCGTATTTACGACAGTCGCGCTTTACGGCCGTATTTACGACAGTCGCGATTTACGGCCGTAGTTACGACAGTCGCGCTTTACGGCCGTATTTACGACAGTCGCGCTTTACGGCCGTATTTACGGCAGTCGCGCTTTACGGCCGTATTTACGGCAGTCGCGCTTTACGGCCGTATTTACGGCAGTCGCGCTTTACGGCCGTATTTAGGACAGTCGCGCTTTACGGCCGTATTTAAAGCAGTCGCGCTTTACGGCCGTATTTACGGCAGTCGCGCTTTACGGCCGTATTTACGACAGTCGCGCTTTACGGCCGTATTTACGACAGTCGCGCTTTACGGCCGTATTTACGGCAGTCGCGCTTTACGGCCGTATTTACGGCAGTCGCGCTTTACGGCCGTATTTACGGCAGTCGCGCTTTACGGCCGTATTTACGACAGTCGCGATTTACGGCCGTATTTACGACAGTCGCGCTTTACGGCCGTATTTACGACAGTCGCGCTTTACGGCCGTATTTACGGCAGTCGCGCTTTACGGCCGTATTTACGGCAGTCGCGCTTTACGGCCGTATTTACGACAGTCGCGCTTTACGGCCGTATTTAGGACAGTCGGGCTTTAAGGCCGTATTTACGGCAGTCGCGCTTTACGGCCGTATTTACGGCAGTCGCGCTTTACGGCCGTATTTACGGCAGTCGCGCTTTACGGCCGTATTTACGGCAGTCGCGATTTACGGCCGTATTTACGGCAGTCGCGCTTTACGGCCGTATTTACGGCAGTCGCGCTTTACGGCCGTATTTACGGCAGTCGCGCTTTACGGCCGTATTTAGGACAGTCGCGCTTTACGGCCGTATTTACGGCAGTCGCGCTTTACGGCCGTATTTACGGCAGTCGCGCTTTACGGCCGTATTTACGGCAGTCGCGCTTTACGGCCGTATTTACGACAGTCGCTATTTACGGCCGTATTTACGGCAGTCGCGCTTTACGGCCGTATTTACGGCAGTCGCGCTTTACGGCCGTATTTACGGCAGTCGCGCTTTACGGCCGTATTTACGACAGTCGCGCTTTACGGCCGTATTTACGACAGTCGCGCTTTACGGCCGTATTTACGACAGTCGCGCTTTACGGCCGTATTTACGACAGTCGCGCTTTACGGCCGTATTTACGACAGTCGCGCTTTACGGCCGTATTTACGGCAGTCGCGATTTACGGCCGTATTTACGGCCGTCGCGCTTTACGGCCGTATTTACGACAGTCGCGCTTTACGGCCGTATTTACGACAGTCGCGCTTTACGGCCGTATTTACGGCAGTCGCGCTTTACGGCCGTATTTACGGCAGTCGCCCTTTACGGCCGTATTTACGGCAGTCGCGCTTTACGGCCGTATTTAGGACAGTCGCGCTTTACGGCCGTATTTAGGACAGTCGCGCTTTACGGCCGTATTTACGGCAGTCGCGCTTTACGGCCGTATTTACGACAGTCGCGCTTTACGGCCGTATTTACGGCAGTCGCGCTTTACGGCCGTATTTACGGCAGTCGCGCTTTACGGCCGTATTTACGGCAGTCGCGATTTACGGCCTTATTTACGGCAGTCGCGCTTTACGGCCGTATTTACGACAGTCGCGCTTTACGGCCGTATTTACGACAGTCGCGATTTACGGCCGTATTTACGGCAGTCGCGCTTTACGGCCGTATTTACGACAGTCGCGCTTTACGGCCGTATTTACGGCAGTCGCGATTTACGGCCGTATTTACGGCAGTCGCGCTTTACGGCCGTATTTACGTCAGTCGCGCTTTACGGCCGTATTTACGGCAGTCGCGCTTTACGGCCGTATTTACGACAGTCGCGCTTTACGGCCGTATTTACGACAGTCGCGCTTTACGGCCGTATTTACGGCAGTCGCGCTTTACGGCCGTATTTACGACAGTCGCGCTTTACGGCCGTATTTACGGCAGTCGCGCTTTACGGCCGTATTTACGACAGTCGCGCTTTACGGCCGTATTTACGGCAGTCGCGCTTTACGGCCGTATTTACGGCAGTCGCGCTTTACGGCCGTAATTACGGCAGTCGCGCTTTACGGCCGTATTTACGGCAGTCGCGCTTTACGGCCGTATTTACGGCAGTCGCGCTTTACGGCCGTATTTACGACAGTCGCGCTTTACGGCCGTAGTTCAAGCAGTCGCGCTTTACGGCCGTATTTACGGCAGTCGCGCTTTACGGCCGTATTTACGACAGTCGCGCTTTACGGCCGTATTTACGGCAGTCGCGCTTTACGGCCGTATTTACGGCAGTCGCGCTTTACGGCCGTATTTACGGCAGTCGCGCTTTACGGCCGTATTTACGACAGTCGCGATTTACGGCCGTATTTACGGCAGTCGCGCTTTACGGCCGTATTTACGGCAGTCGCGCTTTACGGCCGTATTTACGGAAGTCGCGCTTTACGGCCGTATTTACGGCAGTCGCGCTTTACGGCCGTATTTACGGCAGTCGCGCTTTACGGCCGTATTTACGACAGTCGCGCTTTACGGCCGTATTTACGACAGTCGCGATTTACGGCCGTATTTACGACAGTCGCGCTTTACGGCCGTATTTACGGCAGTCGCGCTTTACGGCCGTATTTACGGCAGTCGCGCTTTACGGCCGTATTTACGGCAGTCGCGCTTTACGGCCGTATTTACGGCAGTCGCGCTTTAAGGCCGTATTTACGACAGTCGCGCTTTACGGCCGTATTTACGGCAGTCGCGCTTTACGGCCGTATTTACGACAGTCGCGCTTTACGGCCGTATTTACGACAGTCGCGATTTACGGCCGTAGTTACGACAGTCGCGCTTTACGGCCGTATTTACGACAGTCGCGCTTTACGGCCGTATTTACGACAGTCGCGCTTTACGGCCGTATTTACGGCAGTCGCGATTTACGGCCGTATTTACGGCAGTCGCGCTTTACGGCCGTATTTACGGCAGTCGCGATTTACGGCCGTATTTACGGCAGTCGCGCTTTGCGGCCGTATTTACGGCAGTCGCGCTTTACGGCCGTATTTACGACAGTCGCTATTTACGGCCGTATTTACGGCAGTCGCGCTTTACGGCCGTATTTACGGCAGTCGCGCTTTACGGCCGTATTTACGGCAGTCGCGCTTTACGGCCGTATTTAGGACAGTCGCGCTTTACGGCCGTATTTAAAGCAGTCGCGCTTTACGGCCGTATTTACGGCAGTCGCGCTTTACGGCCGTATTTACGGAAGTCGCGCTTTACGGCCGTATTTACGACAGTCGCGCTTTACGGCCGTATTTACGACAGTCGCGCTTTACGGCCGTATTTACGGCAGTCGCGCTTTACGGCCGTATTTACGACAGTCGCGCTTTACGGCCGTATTTACGACAGTCGCGCTTTACGGCCGTATTTACGACAGTCGCGCTTTACGGCCGTATTTACGACAGTCGCGCTTTACGGCCGTATTTACGGCAGTCGCGCTTTACGGCCGTATTTACGGCAGTCGCGCTTTACGGCCGTATTTACGGCAGTCGCGCTTTACGGCCGTATTTACGACAGTCGCGATTTACGGCCGTATTTACGACAGTCGCGCTTTACGGCCGTATTTACGACAGTCGCGCTTTACGGCCGTATTTACGGCAGTCGCGCTTTACGGCCGTATTTACGGCAGTCGCGCTTTACGGCCGTATTTACGACAGTCGCGCTTTACGGCCGTATTTAGGACAGTCGGGCTTTAAGGCCGTATTTACGGCAGTCGCGCTTTACGGCCGTATTTACGGCAGTCGCGCTTTACGGCCGTATTTACGGCAGTCGCGCTTTACGGCCGTATTTACGGCAGTCGCGATTTACGGCCGTATTTACGGCAGTCGCGCTTTACGGCCGTATTTACGGCAGTCGCGCTTTACGGCCGTATTTACGGCAGTCGCGCTTTACGGCCGTATTTAGGACAGTCGCGCTTTACGGCCGTATTTACGGCAGTCGCGCTTTACGGCCGTATTTACGGCAGTCGCGCTTTACGGCCGTATTTACGGCAGTCGCGCTTTACGGCCGTATTTACGACAGTCGCTATTTACGGCCGTATTTACGGCAGTCGCGCTTTACGGCCGTATTTACGGCAGTCGCGCTTTACGGCCGTATTTACGGCAGTCGCGCTTTACGGCCGTATTTACGACAGTCGCGATTTACGGCCGTATTTACGACAGTCGCGCTTTACGGCCGTATTTACGACAGTCGCGCTTTACGGCCGTATTTACGACAGTCGCGCTTTACGGCCGTATTTACGGCAGTCGCGATTTACGGCCGTATTTACGGCCGTCGCGCTTTACGGCCGTATTTACGACAGTCGCGCTTTACGGCCGTATTTACGACAGTCGCGCTTTACGGCCGTATTTACGGCAGTCGCGCTTTACGGCCGTATTTACGGCAGTCGCGCTTTACGGCCGTATTTACGGCAGTCGCCCTTTACGGCCGTATTTACGGCAGTCGCGCTTTACGGCCGTATTTACGACAGTCGCGCTTTACGGCCGTATTTAGGACAGTCGCGCTTTACGGCCGTATTTACGGCAGTCGCGCTTTACGGCCGTATTTACGACAGTCGCGCTTTACGGCCGTATTTACGGCAGTCGCGCTTTACGGCCGTATTTACGGCAGTCGCGCTTTACGGCCGTATTTACGGCAGTCGCGATTTACGGCCTTATTTACGGCAGTCGCGCTTTACGGCCGTATTTACGACAGTCGCGCTTTACGGCCGTATTTACGACAGTCGCGATTTACGGCCGTATTTACGGCAGTCGCGCTTTACGGCCGTATTTACGACAGTCGCGCTTTACGGCCGTATTTACGGCAGTCGCGATTTACGGCCGTATTTACGGCAGTCGCGCTTTACGGCCGTATTTACGTCAGTCGCGCTTTACGGCCGTATTTACGGCAGTCGCGCTTTACGGCCGTATTTACGACAGTCGCGCTTTACGGCCGTATTTACGACAGTCGCGCTTTACGGCCGTATTTACGGCAGTCGCGCTTTACGGCCGTATTTACGACAGTCGCGCTTTACGGCCGTATTTACGGCAGTCGCGCTTTACGGCCGTATTTACGACAGTCGCGCTTTACGGCCGTATTTACGGCAGTCGCGCTTTACGGCCGTATTTACGGCAGTCGCGCTTTACGGCCGTAATTACGGCAGTCGCGCTTTACGGCCGTATTTACGGCAGTCGCGCTTTACGGCCGTATTTACGGCAGTCGCGCTTTACGGCCGTATTTACGACAGTCGCGCTTTACGGCCGTAGTTCAAGCAGTCGCGCTTTACGGCCGTATTTACGGCAGTCGCGCTTTACGGCCGTATTTACGACAGTCGCGCTTTACGGCCGTATTTACGGCAGTCGCGCTTTACGGCCGTATTTACGGCAGTCGCGCTTTACGGCCGTATTTACGGCAGTCGCGCTTTACGGCCGTATTTACGGCAGTCGCGCTTTACGGCCGTATTTACGGAAGTCGCGCTTTACGGCCGTATTTACGGCAGTCGCGCTTTACGGCCGTATTTACGGCAGTCGCGCTTTACGGCCGTATTTACGACAGTCGCGCTTTACGGCCGTATTTACGACAGTCGCGATTTACGGCCGTATTTACGACAGTCGCGCTTTACGGCCGTATTTACGGCAGTCGCGCTTTACGGCCGTATTTACGGCAGTCGCGCTTTACGGCCGTATTTACGGCAGTCGCGCTTTACGGCCGTATTTACGGCAGTCGCGCTTTACGGCCGTATTTACGGCAGTCGCGCTTTAAGGCCGTATTTACGACAGTCGCGCTTTACGGCCGTATTTACGGCAGTCGCGCTTTACGGCCGTATTTACGACAGTCGCGCTTTACGGCCGTATTTACGACAGTCGCGATTTACGGCCGTAGTTACGACAGTCGCGCTTTACGGCCGTATTTACGACAGTCGCGCTTTACGGCCGTATTTACGACAGTCGCGCTTTACGGCCGTATTTACGGCAGTCGCGATTTACGGCCGTATTTACGGCAGTCGCGCTTTACGGCCGTATTTACGGCAGTCGCGATTTACGGCCGTATTTACGGCAGTCGCGCTTTGCGGCCGTATTTACGGCAGTCGCGCTTTACGGCCGTATTTACGACAGTCGCTATTTACGGCCGTATTTACGGCAGTCGCGCTTTACGGCCGTATTTACGGCAGTCGCGCTTTACGGCCGTATTTACGGCAGTCGCGCTTTACGGCCGTATTTACGGCAGTCGCGCTTTACGGCCGTATTTACGGCAGTCGCGCTTTACGGCCGTAGTTACGGCAGTCGCGCTTTACGGCCGTATTTACGACAGTCGCGCTTTACGGCCGTATTTACGGCAGTCGCGCTTTACGGCCGTATTTACGGCAGTCGCGCTTTACGGCCGTATTTACGACAGTCGCGATTTACGGCCGTAGTTACGACAGTCGCGCTTTAGGGCCGTATTTACGACAGTCGCGCTTTACGGCCGTATTTACGACAGTCGCGCTTTACGGCCGTATTTACGGCAGTCGCGATTTACGGCCGTATTTACGGCAGTCGCGCTTTACGGCCGTATTTACGGCAGTCGCGCTTTACGGCCGTATTTACGGCAGTCGCGCTTTACGGCCGTATTTACGGCAGTCGCGCTTTGCGGCCGTATTTACGACAGTCGCGCTTTACAGCCGTATTTACGACAGTCGCTATTTACGGCCGTATTTACGGCAGTCGCGCTTTACGGCCGTATTTACGGCAGTCGCGCTTTACGGCCGTATTTACGGCAGTCGCGCTTTACGGCCGTATTTACGGCAGTCGCGCTTTACGGCCGTATTTACGGCAGTCGCGCTTTACGGCCGTATTTACGGCAGTCGCGCTTTACGGCCGTATTTACGACAGTCGCGATTTACGGCCGTATTTACGACAGTCGCGCTTTACGGCCGTATTTACGACAGTCGCGCTTTACGGCCGTATTTACGACAGTCGCGATTTACGGCCGTATTTACGACAGTCGCGCTTTACGGCCGTATTTACGACAGTCGCGCTTTACGGCCGTATTTACGACAGTCGCGATTTACGGCCGTATTTACGACAGTCGCGCTTTACGGCCGTATTTACGACAGTCGCGCTTTACGGCCGTATTTACGACAGTCGCGCTTTACGGCGGTATTTACGGCAGTCCTGATTTACGGCCGTATTTACGGCAGTCGCGCTTTACGGCCGTATTTACGGCAGTCGCGCTTTACGGCCGTATTTACGACAGTCGCGCTTTACGGCCGTATTTACGACAGTCGCGCTTTACGGCCGTATTTACGACAGTCGCGCTTTACGGCCGTATTTACGGCAGTCGCGATTTACGGCCGTATTTACGGCAGTCGCGCTTTACGGCCGTATTTACGACAGTCGCGCTTTACGGCCGTATTTACGACAGTCGCGCTTTACGGCCGTATTTACGGCAGTCGCGCTTTACGGCCGTATTTACGACAGTCGCGCTTTACGGCCGTATTTAGGACAGTCGCGCTTTACGGCCGTATTTAAAGCAGTCGCGCTTTACGGCCGTATTTACGGCAGTCGCGCTTTACGGCCGTATTTACGGAAGTCGCGCTTTACGGCCGTATTTACGACAGTCGCGCTTTACGGCCGTATTTACGACAGTCGCGATTTACGGCCGTATTTACGGCAGTCGCGCTTTACGGCCGTATTTACGGCAGTCGCGCTTTACGGCCGTATTTACGACAGTCGCGATTTACGGCCGTATTTACGACAGTCGCGCTTTACGGCCGTATTTACGACAGTCGCGCTTTACGGCCGTATTTACGACAGTCGCGCTTTACGGCCGTATTTACGGCAGTCGCGCTTTACGGCCGTATTTACGGCAGTCGCGCTTTACGGCCGTATTTACGGCAGTCGCGCTTTACGGCCGTATTTACGGCAGTCGCGATTTACGGCCGTATTTACGGCAGTCGCGCTTTACGGCACCTTTTACGACAGTCGCGATTTACGGCCGTATTTACGACAGTCGCGCTTTACGGCCGTATTTACGACAGTCGCGCTTTACGGCCGTATTTACGACAGTCGCGCTTTACGGCCGTATTTACGGCAGTCGCGCTTTACGGCCGTATTTACGACAGTCGCGCTTTACGGCCGTATTTACGACAGTCGCTATTTACGGCCGTATTTACGACAGTCGCGCTTTACGGCACCTTTTACGACAGTCGCGCTTTACGGCCGTATTTACGGCAGTCGCGCTTTACGGCCGTATTTACGACAGTCGCGCTTTACGGCCGTATTTACGGCAGTCGCGATTTACGGCCGTATTTACGGCAGTCGCGCTTTACGGCCGTATTTACGGCAGTCGCGCTTTACGGCCGTATTTACGGCAGTCGCGCTTTGCGGCCGTATTTACGGCAGTCGCGCTTTACGGCCGTATTTACGACAGTCGCTATTTACGGCCGTATTTACGGCAGTCGCGCTTTACGGCCGTATTTACGGCAGTCGCGCTTTACGGCCGTATTTACGACAGTCGCGATTTACGGCCGTAGTTACGACAGTCGCGCTTTAGGGCCGTATTTACGACAGTCGCGCTTTACGGCCGTATTTACGACAGTCGCGCTTTACGGCCGTATTTACGGCAGTCGCGATTTACGGCCGTATTTACGGCAGTCGCGCTTTACGGCCGTATTTACGGCAGTCGCGCTTTACGGCCGTATTTACGGGAGTCGCGCTTTACGGCCGTATTTACGGCAGTCGCGCTTTACGGCCGTATTTACGGCAGTCGCGCTTTACGGCCGTATTTACGGCAGTCGCGCTTTACGGCCGTATTTACGACAGTCGCGCTTTACGGCCGTATTTACGGCAGTCGCGCTTTACGGCCGTATTTACGGCAGTCGCGCTTTACGGCCGTATTTACGGCAGTCGCGATTTACGGCCGTATTTACGGCAGTCGCGCTTTACGGCCGTATTTACGGCAGTCGCGCTTTACGGCCGTATTTACGACAGTCGCGCTTTACGGCCGTATTTACGACAGTCGCGCTTTACGGCCGTATTTACGGCAGTCGCGCTTTACGGCCGTATTTACGACAGTCGCGCTTTACGGCCGTATTTAGGACAGTCGCGCTTTACGGCCGTATTTACGGCAGTCGCGCTTTACGGCCGTATTTACGGCAGTCGCGCTTTACGGCCGTATTTACGGCAGTCGCGATTTACGGCCGTATTTACGGCAGTCGCGCTTTACGGCCGTATTTACGGCAGTCGCGCTTTACGGCCGTATTTACGGCAGTCGCGCTTTACGGCCGTATTTAGGACAGTCGCGCTTTACGGCCGTATTTACGGCAGTCGCGCTTTACGGCCGTATTTACGGCAGTCGCGCTTTACGGCCGTATTTACGGCAGTCGCGCTTTACGGCCGTATTTACGGCAGTCGCGATTTACGGCCGTATTTACGACAGTCGCGCTTTACGGCCGTATTTACGGCAGTCGCGCTTTACGGCCGTATTTACGGCAGTCGCCCTTTACGGCCGTATTTACGGCAGTCGCGCTTTACGGCCGTATTTAGGACAGTCGCGCTTTACGGCCGTATTTACGGCAGTCGCGCTTTACGGCCGTATTTACGGCAGTCGCGCTTTACGGCCGTATTTACGGCAGTCGCGATTTACGGCCTTATTTACGGCAGTCGCGCTTTACGGCCGTATTTACGGCAGTCGCGCTTTACGGCCGTATTTACGACAGTCGCGATTTACGGCCGTATTTACGACAGTCGCGCTTTACGGCCGTATTTACGACAGTCGCGCTTTACGGCCGTATTTACGGCAGTCGCGATTTACGGCCGTATTTACGGCAGTCGCGCTTTACGGCCGTATTTACGACAGTCGCGCTTTACGGCCGTATTTACGACAGTCGCGCTTTACGGCCGTATTTACGGCAGTCGCGCTTTACGGCCGTATTTACGGCAGTCGCGCTTTACGGCCGTATTTACGACAGTCGCGCTTTACGGCCGTATTTACGGCAGTCGCGCTTTACGGCCGTATTTACGGCAGTCGCGCTTTACGGCCGTATTTACGGCAGTCGCGCTTTACGTCCGTATTTACGGGAGTCGCGCTTTACGGCCGTATTTACGGCAGTCGCGCTTTACGGCCGTATTTACGGCAGTCGCGCTTTACGGCCGTATTTACGGCAGTCGCGCTTTACGGCCGTATTTACGACAGTCGCGCTTTACGGCCGTATTTACGGCAGTCGCGCTTTACGGCCGTATTTACGGCAGTCGCGCTTTACGGCCGTATTTACGGCAGTCGCGATTTACGGCCGTATTTACGGCAGTCGCGCTTTACGGCCGTATTTACGGCAGTCGCGATTTACGGCCGTATTTACGGCAGTCGCGCTTTACGGCCGTATTTACGACAGTCGCGCTTTACGGCCGTATTTACGGCAGTCGCGCTTTACGGCCGTATTTACGGCAGTCGCGCTTTACGGCCGTATTTACGGCAGTCGCGCTTTACGGCCGTATTTACGGCAGTCGCGCTTTACGGCCGTATTTACGACAGTCGCGCTTTACGGCCGTATTTACGGAAGTCGCGCTTTACGGCCGTATTTACGGCAGTCGCGCTTTACGGCCGTATTTACGGCAGTCGCGCTTTACGGCCGTATTTACGGCAGTCGCGCTTTAACGGCCGTATTTACGGCAGTCGCGCTTTACGGCCGTATTTACGGCAGTCGCGCTTTACGGCCGTATTTACGACAGTCGCGCTTTACGGCCGTAGTTACGACAGTCGCGCTTACGCCGTATTTACGACAGTCGCGCTTTACGGCCGTATTTACGACAGTCGCGCTTTACGGCCGTATTTACGGCAGTCGCGATTTACGGCCGTATTTACGGCAGTCGCGCTTTACGGCCGTATTTACGGCAGTCGCGCTTTACGGCCGTATTTACGGCAGTCGCGCTTTGCGGCCGTATTTACGGCAGTCGCGCTTTACGGCCGTATTTACGACAGTCGCTATTACGGCCGTATTTACGGCAGTCGCGCTTTACGGCCGTATTTACGGCAGTCGCGCTTTACGGCCGTATTTACGGCAGTCGAGCTTTACGGCCGTATTTACGACAGTCGCGCTTTACGGCCGTATTTACGGCAGTCGCGCTTTACGGCCGTATTTACGGCAGTCGCGCTTTACGGCCGTATTTACGGCAGTCGCGCTTTACGCCGTATTTACGACAGTCGCGCTTTACGGCCGTATTTACGACAGTCGCGATTTACGGCCGTAGTTACGACAGTCGCGATTTACGGCCGTAGTTACGACAGTCGCGCTTTACGGCCGTATTTACGACAGTCGCGCTTTACGGCCGTATTTACGACAGTCGCGCTTTACGGCCGTATTTACGGCAGTCGCGATTTACGGCCGTAGTTACGACAGTCGCGCTTTACGGCCGTATTTACGGCAGTCGCGCTTTACGGCCGTATTTACGGCAGTCGCGCCTTTGCGGCCGTATTTACGACAGTCGCGCTTTACGGCCGTATTTACGGCAGTCGCGCTTTACGGCCGTATTTACGACAGTCGCGCTTTACGGCCGTATTTACGACAGTCGCTATTTACGGCCTTATTTACGGCAGTCGCGCTTTACGGCCGTATTTACGGCAGTCGCGCTTTACGGCCGTATTTACGGCAGTCGCGCTTTACGGCCGTATTTACGACAGTCGCGCTTTACGGCCGTATTTACGGCAGTCGCGCTTTACGGCCGTATTACGGCAGTCGCGATTTACGGCCGTATTTACGGCAGTCGCGCTTTACGGCCGTATTTACGACAGTCGCGCTTTACGGCCGTAGTTACGACAGTCGCGCTTTACGGCCGTATTTACGACAGTCGCGCTTTACGGCCGTATTTACGGCAGTCGCGATTTACGGCCGTATTTACGACAGTCGCGCTTTACGGCCGTATTTACGACAGTCGCGCTTTACGGCCGTATTTACGGCAGTCGCGCTTTACGGCCGTATTTACGACAGTCGCGCTTTACGGCCGTATTTACGGCAGTCGCGCTTTACGGCCGTATTTACGGCAGTCGCGCTTTGCGGCCGTATTTACGGCAGTCGCGCTTACGGCCGTATTACGACAGTCGCTATTTACGGCCGTATTTACGGCAGTCGCGCTTTACGGCCGTATTTACGGCAGTCGCGCTTTGCGGCCGTATTTACGGCAGTCGCGCTTTACGGCCGTATTTACGACAGTCGCTATTTACGGCCGTATTTACGGCAGTCGCGCTTTACGGCCGTATTTACGGCAGTCGCGCTTTACGGCCGTATTTACGGCAGTCGAGCTTTACGGCCGTATTTACGACAGTCGCGCTTTACGGCGTATTTACGCAGTCGCGCTTTACGGCCGTATTTACGGCAGTCCGCGCTTTACGGCCGTATTTACGGCAGTCGCGCTTTACGGCCGTATTTACGACAGTCGCGCTTTACGGCCGTATTTACGACAGTCGCGCGATTTACGGCCGTAGTTACGACAGTCGCGATTTACGGCCGTAGTTACGACAGTCGCGCTTTACGGCCGTAATTACGACAGTCGCGCTTTACGGCCGTATTTACGACAGTCGCGCTTTACGGCCGTATTTACGGCAGTCGCGATTTACGGCCGTAGTTACGACAGTCGCGCTTTACGGCCGTATTTACGGCAGTCGCGCTTTACGGCCGTATTTACGGCAGTCGCGCTTTGCGGCCGTATTTACGACAGTCGCGCTTTACGGCCGTATTTACGGCAGTCGCGCTTTACGGCCGTATTTACGACAGTCGCGCTTTACGGCCGTATTTACGACAGTCGCTATTTACGGCCTTATTTACGGCAGTCGCGCTTTACGGCCGTATTTACGGCAGTCGCGCTTTACGGCCGTATTTACGGCAGTCGCGCTTTACGGCCGTATTTACGACAGTCGCGCTTTACGGCCGTATTTACGGCAGTCGCGCTTTACGGCCGTATTTACGGCAGTCGCGATTTACGGCCGTATTTACGGCAGTCGCGCTTTACGGCCGTATTTACGACAGTCGCGCTTTACGGCCGTAGTTACGACAGTCGCGCTTTACGGCCGTATTTACGACAGTCGCGCTTTACGGCCGTATTTACGGCAGTCGCGATTTACGGCCGTATTTACGACAGTCGCGCTTTACGGCCGTATTTACGACAGTCGCGCTTTACGGCCGTATTTACGGCAGTCGCGCTTTACGGCCGTATTTACGACAGTCGCGCTTTACGGCCGTATTTACGGCAGTCGCGCTTTACGGCCGTATTTACGGCAGTCGCGCTTTACGGCCGTATTGACGGCAGTCGCGCTTTACGGCCGTATTTACGGCAGTCGCGCTTTACGGCCGTATTTACGGCAGTCGCGCTTTACGGCCGTATTTACGGCAGTCGCGCTTTACGGCCGTATTTACGACAGTCGCTATTTACGGCCGTATTTACGACAGTCGCGCTTTACGGCCGTATTTACGACAGTCGCGATTTACGGCCGTATTTACGACAGTCGCGCTTTACGGCCGTATTTACGGCAGTCGCGATTTACGGCCGTATTTACGACAGTCGCGCTTTACGGCCGTATTTACGGCAGTCGCGCTTTACGGCCGTATTTACGACAGTCGCGCTTTACGGCCGTATTTACGACAGTCGCGCTTTACGGCCGTATTTACGGCAGTCGCGCTTTACGGCCGTATTTACGACAGTCGCGCTTTACGGCCGTATTTACGACAGTCGCGCTTTACGGCCGTAATACGGCAGTCCTGATTTACGGCCGTATTTACGGCAGTCCTGATTTACGGCCGTATTTACGGCAGTCGCGCTTTACGGCCGTATTTACGACAGTCGCGCTTTACGGCCGTATTTACGGCAGTCGCGCTTTACGGCCGTATTTACGACAGTCGCGCTTTACGACCGTATTTACGACAGTCGCGATTTACGGCCGTATTTACGACAGTCGCGCTTTACGGCCGTATTTACGACAGTCGCGATTTACGGCCGTATTTACGACAGTCGCGCTTTACGGCCGTATTTACGACAGTCGCGCTTTACGGCCGTATTTACGGCAGTCCTGATTTACGGCCGTATTTACGGCAGTCGCGCTTTACGGCCGTATTTACGGCAGTCGCGCTTTACGGCCGTATTTACGGCAGTCGCGCTTTACGGCCGTATTTACGACAGTCGCGATTTACGGCCGTATTTACGACAGTCGCGCTTTACGGCCGTATTTACGACAGTCGCGCTTTACGGCCGTATTTACGACAGTCGCGCTTTACGGCCGTATTTACGGCAGTCGCGATTTACGGCCGTATTTACGGCAGTCGCGCTTTACGGCCGTATTTACGGCAGTCGCGCTTTACGGCCGTATTTACGACAGTCGCTATTTACGGCCGTATTTACGACAGTCGCGGTTTACGGCCGTATTTACGGCAGTCGCGCTTTACGGCCGTATTTACGACAGTCGCGCTTTACGGCCGTATTTACGGCAGTCGCGCTTAACGGCCGTATTTACGGCAGTCGCGCTTTACGGCCGTATTTACGGCAGTCGCGATTTACGGCCGTATTTACGACAGTCGCGATTTACGGCCGTATTTACGACAGTCGCGCTTTACGGCCGTATTTACGGCAGTCGCGATTTACGGCCGTATTTACGGGAGTCGCGCTTTACGGCCGTATTTACGACAGTCGCGCTTTACGGCCGTATTTACGGCAGTCGCGCTTTACGGCCGTATTTACGGCAGTCGCGCTTTACGGCCGTATTTACGGCAGTCGCGCTTTACGGCCGTATTGACGGCAGTCGCGCTTTACGGCCGTATTTACGGCAGTCGCGCTTTACGGCCGTATTTACGGCAGTCGCGCTTTACGGCCGTATTTACGACAGTCGCGCTTTACGGCCGTATTTACGGCAGTCGCGCTTTACGGCCGTATTTACGACAGTCGCTATTTACGGCCGTATTTACGACAGTCGCGCTTTACGGCCGTATTTACGACAGTCGCTATTTACGGCCGTATTTACGACAGTCGCGCTTTACGGCCGTATTTACGGCAGTCGCGCTTTACGGCCGTATTTACGGCAGTCGCGCTTTACGGCCGTATTTACGGCAGTCGCGCTTTACGGCCGTATTTACGACAGTCGCGATTTACGGCCGTATTTACGACAGTCGCGCTTTACGGCCGTATTTACGACAGTCGCGCTTTACGGCCGTATTTACGACAGTCGCGCTTTACGGCCGTATTTACGGCAGTCGCGATTTACGGCCGTATTTACGGCAGTCGCGCTTTACGGCCGTATTTACGGCAGTCGCGCTTTACGGCCGTATTTACGGCAGTCGCGCTTTACGGCCGTATTTACGACAGGCGCGCTTTACGGCCGTATTTACGACAGTCGCGGTTTGCGGCCGTATTTACGGCAGTCGCGCTTTACGGCCGTATTTACGACAGTCGCGCTTTACGGCCGTATTTACGGCAGTCGCGCTTAACGGCCGTATTTACGGCAGTCGCGCTTTACGGCCGTATTTACGGCAGTCGCGATTTACGGCCGTATTTACGACAGTCGCGCTTTACGGCCGTATTTACGACAGTCGCGCTTTACGGCCGTATTTACGGCAGTCGCGATTTACGGCCGTATTTACGGCAGTCGCGCTTTACGGCCGTATTTACGACAGTCGCGCTTTACGGCCGTATTTACGACAGTCGCGATTTACGTCCGTATTTACGGCAGTCGCGCTTTACGGCCGTATTTACGACAGTCGCGCTTTACGGCCGTATTTACGACAGTCGCGCTTTACGGCCGTATTTACGACAGTCGCGCTTTACGGCCGTATTTACGGCAGTCGCGCTTTACGGCCGTATTTACGCAGTCGCGCTTTACGGCCGTATTTACGGCAGTCGCGATTTACGGCCGTATTTACGGGAGTCGCGCTTTACGGCCGTATTTACGACAGTCGCGCTTTACGGCCGTATTTACGGCAGTCGCGCTTTACGGCCGTATTTACGGCAGTCGCGCTTTACGGCCGTATTGACGGCAGTCGCGCTTTACGGCCGTATTTACGGCAGTCGCGCTTTACGGCCGTATTTACGGCAGTCGCGCTTTACGGCCGTATTTACGACAGTCGCGCTTTACGGCCGTATTTACGGCAGTCGCGCTTTACGGCCGTATTTACGACAGTCGCGCTTTACGGCCGTATTTACGACAGTCGCGCTTTACGGCCGTATTTACGACAGTCGCTATTTACGGCCGTATTTACGACAGTCGCGCTTTACGGCCGTATTTACGGCAGTCGCGCTTTACGGCCGTATTTACGGCAGTCGCGCTTTACGGCCGTATTTACGGCAGTCGCGCTTTACGGCCGTATTTACGACAGTCGCGCTTTACGGCCGTATTTACGGCAGTCGCGCTTTACGGCCGTATTTACGACAGTCGCGCTTTACGGCCGTATTTACGACAGTCGCGATTTACGGCCGTATTTACGGCAGTCGCGCTTTACGGCCGTATTTACGACAGTCGCGATTTACGGCCGTATTTACGACAGTCGCGCTTTACGGCCGTATTTACGACAGTCGCGCTTTACGGCCGTATTTACGACAGTCGCGCTTTACGGCCGTATTTACGGCAGTCCTGATTTACGGCCGTATTTACGGCAGTCGCGCTTTACGGCCGTATTTACGGCAGTCGCGCTTTACGGCCGTATTTACGACAGTCGCGCTTTACGGCCGTATTTACGACAGTCGCGATTTACGGCCGTATTTACGACAGTCGCGCTTTACGGCCGTATTTACGACAGTCGCGCTTTACGGCCGTATTTACGACAGTCGCGGTTTACGGCCGTATTTACGGCAGTCGCGATTTACGGCCGTATTTACGGCAGTCGCGCTTTACGGCCGTATTTACGACAGTCGCGCTTTACGGCCGTATTTACGGCAGTCGCGCTTTACGGCCGTATTTACGACAGTCGCGATTTACGGCCGTATTTACGACAGTCGCTGTTTACGGCCGTATTTACGACAGTCGCGCTTTACGGCCGTATTTACGGCAGTCGCGATTTACGGCCGTATTTACGGCAGTCGCGATTTACGGCCGTATTTACGGCAGTCGCGCTTTACGGCCGTATTTACGACAGTCGCGCTTTACGGCCGTATTTACGACAGTCGCGATTTACGGCCGTATTTACGGCAGTCGCGCTTTACGGCCGTATTTACGACAGTCGCGCTTTACGGCCGTATTTACGACAGTCGCGCTTTACGGCCGTATTTACGACAGTCGCGCTTTACGGCCGTATTTACGACAGTCGCGCTTTACGGCCGTATTTACGACAGTCGCGATTTACGGCCGTATTTACGACAGTCGCGCTTTACGGCCGTATTTACGACAGTCGCGTTTTACGGCCGTATTTACGGCAGTCGCGCTTTACGGCCGTATTTACGACAGTCGCGCTTTACGGCCGTATTTACGACAGTCGCGCTTTACGGCCGTATTTACGGCAGTCGCGCTTTACGGCCGTATTTACGGCAGTCGCGCTTTACGGCCGTATTTACGGCAGTCGCGCTTTACGGCCGTATTTACGGCAGTCGCGATTTACGGCCGTATTTACGGCAGTCGCGCTTTACGGCCGTATTTACGGCAGTCGCGCTTTACGGCCGTATTTACGGCAGTCGCGCTTTACGGCCGTATTTAGGACAGTCGCGCTTTACGGCCGTATTTACGGCAGTCGCGCTTTACGGCCGTATTTACGGCAGTCGCGCTTTACGGCCGTATTTACGGCAGTCGCGCTTTACGGCCGTAATTACGGCAGTCGCGCTTTACGGCCGTATTTACGGCAGTCGCGCTTTACGGCCGTATTTACGGCAGTCGCGCTTTACGGCCGTATTTACGGCAGTCGCGCTTTACGGCCGTATTTACGACAGTCGCGCTTTACGGCCGTATTTACGACAGTCGCGATTTACGGCCGTATTTACGGCAGTCGCGCTTTACGGCCGTATTTACGACAGTCGCGATTTACGGCCGTATTTACGACAGTCGCGCTTTACGGCCGTATTTACGACAGTCGCGCTTTACGGCCGTATTTACGGCAGTCCTGATTTACGGCCGTATTTACGGCAGTCGCGCTTTACGGCCGTATTTACGACAGTCGCGCTTTACGGCCGTATTTACGACAGTCGCGCTTTACGGCCGTATTTACGACAGTCGCGATTTACGGCCGTATTTACGACAGTCGCGCTTTACGGCCGTATTTACGACAGTCGCGCTTTACGGCCGTATTTACGACAGTCGCGCTTTACGGCCGTATTTACGGCAGTCGCGATTTACGGCCGTATTTACGGCAGTCGCGCTTTACGGCCGTATTTACGACAGTCGCGCTTTACGGCCGTATTTACGGCAGTCGCGCTTTACGGCCGTATTTACGACAGTCGCGATTTACGGCCGTATTTACGACAGTCGCGGTTTACGGCCGTATTTACGACAGTCGCGATTTACGGCCGTATTTACGGCAGTCGCGATTTACGGCCGTATTTACGGCAGTCGCGATTTACGGCCGTATTTACGGCAGTCGCGCTTTACGGCCGTATTTACGACAGTCGCGCTTTACGGCCGTATTTACGACAGTCGCGATTTACGGCCGTATTTACGACAGTCGCGCTTTACGGCCGTATTTACGACAGTCGCGCTTTACGGCCGTATTTACGACAGTCGCGCTTTACGGCCGTATTTACGACAGTCGCGCTTTACGGCCGTATTTACGACAGTCGCGCTTTACGGCCGTATTTACGACAGTCGCGATTTACGGCCGTATTTACGACAGTCGCGCTTTACGGCCGTATTTACGACAGTCGCGTTTTACGGCCGTATTTACGGCAGTCGCGCTTTACGGCCGTATTTACGACAGTCGCGCTTTACGGCCGTATTTACGACAGTCGCGCTTTACGGCCGTATTTACGGCAGTCGCGCTTTACGGCCGTATTTACGGCAGTCGCGATTTACGGCCGTATTTACGGCAGTCGCGCTTTACGGCCGTATTTACGGCAGTCGCGCTTTACGGCCGTATTTACGGCAGTCGCGCTTTACGGCCGTATTTAGGACAGTCGCGCTTTACGGCCGTATTTACGGCAGTCGCGCTTTACGGCCGTATTTACGGCAGTCGCGCTTTACGGCCGTATTTACGGCAGTCGCGCTTTACGGCCGTAATTACGGCAGTCGCGCTTTACGGCCGTATTTACGGCAGTCGCGCTTTACGGCCGTATTTACGGCAGTCGCGCTTTACGGCCGTATTTACGGCAGTCGCGCTTTACGGCCGTATTTACGGCAGTCGCGCTTTACGGCCGTAGTTACGGCAGTCGCGCTTTACGGCCGTATTTACGGCAGTCGCGCTTTACGGCCGTATTCACGGCAGTCGCGCTTTACGGCCGTATTTACGACAGTCGCGCTTTACGGCCGTATTTACGAATGTCGCGATTTACGGCCGTATTTACGGCAGTCGCGCTTTACGGCCGTATTGACGGCAGTCGCGCTTTACGGCCGTATTTACGGCAGTCGCGCTTTACGGCCGTATTTACGACAGTCGCGATTTACGGCCGTATTTACGACAGTCGCGCTTTACGGCCGTATTTACGACAGTCGCGCTTTACGGCCGTATTTACGGCAGTCGCGATTTACGGCCGTATTTACGGCAGTCGCGCTTTACGGCCGTATTTACGGCAGTCGCGCTTTACGGCCGTATTTACGGCAGTCGCGCTTTACGGCCGTATTTACGACAGTCGCTATTTACGGCCGTATTTACGACAGTCGCGCTTTACGGCCGTATTTACGACAGTCGCTATTTACGGCCGTATTTACGACAGTCGCGCTTTACGGCCGTATTTACGGCAGTCGCGCTTAACGGCCGTATTTACGGCAGTCGCGCTTTACGGCCGTATTTACGGCAGTCGCGATTTACGGCCGTATTTACGACAGTCGCGCTTTACGGCCGTATTTACGACAGTCGCGCTTTACGGCCGTATTTACGGCAGTCGCGATTTACGGCCGTATTTACGGCAGTCGCGCTTTACGGCCGTATTTACGACAGTCGCGCTTTACGGCCGTATTTACGACAGTCGCGATTTACGTCCGTATTTACGGCAGTCGCGCTTTACGGCCGTATTTACGACAGTCGCGCTTTACGGCCGTATTTACGACAGTCGCGCTTTACGGCCGTATTTACGACAGTCGCGCTTTACGGCCGTATTTACGGCAGTCGCGCTTTACGGCCGTATTTACGCAGTCGCGCTTTACGGCCGTATTTACGGCAGTCGCGATTTACGGCCGTATTTACGGGAGTCGCGCTTTACGGCCGTATTTACGACAGTCGCGCTTTACGGCCGTATTTACGGCAGTCGCGCTTTACGGCCGTATTTACGGCAGTCGCGCTTTACGGCCGTATTGACGGCAGTCGCGCTTTACGGCCGTATTTACGGCAGTCGCGCTTTACGGCCGTATTTACGGCAGTCGCGCTTTACGGCCGTATTTACGACAGTCGCGCTTTACGGCCGTATTTACGGCAGTCGCGCTTTACGGCCGTATTTACGGCAGTCGCGCTTTACGGCCGTATTTACGACAGTCGCGCTTTACGGCCGTATTTACGGCAGTCGCGCTTTACGGCCGTATTTACGACAGTCGCGCTTTACGGCCGTATTTACGACAGTCGCGATTTACGGCCGTATTTACGGCAGTCGCGCTTTACGGCCGTATTTACGACAGTCGCTATTTACGGCCGTATTTACGACAGTCGCGCTTTACGGCCGTATTTACGACAGTCGCTATTTACGGCCGTATTTACGACAGTCGCGCTTTACGGCCGTATTTACGGCAGTCGCGCTTTACGGCCGTATTTACGGCAGTCGCGCTTTACGGCCGTATTTACGGCAGTCGCGCTTTACGGCCGTATTTACGACAGTCGCGATTTACGGCCGTATTTACGACAGTCGCGCTTTACGGCCGTATTTACGACAGTCGCGCTTTACGGCCGTATTTACGACAGTCGCGCTTTACGGCCGTATTTACGGCAGTCGCGATTTACGGCCGTATTTACGGCAGTCGCGCTTTACGGCCGTATTTACGGCAGTCGCGCTTTACGGCCGTATTTACGGCAGTCGCGCTTTACGGCCGTATTTACGACAGTCGCTATTTACGGCCGTATTTACGACAGTCGCGGTTTGCGGCCGTATTTACGGCAGTCGCGCTTTACGGCCGTATTTACGACAGTCGCGCTTTACGGCCGTATTTACGGCAGTCGCGCTTAACGGCCGTATTTACGGCAGTCGCGCTTTACGGCCGTATTTACGGCAGTCGCGATTTACGGCCGTATTTACGACAGTCGCGCTTTACGGCCGTATTTACGACAGTCGCGCTTTACGGCCGTATTTACGGCAGTCGCGATTTACGGCCGTATTTACGGCAGTCGCGCTTTACGGCCGTATTTACGACAGTCGCGCTTTACGGCCGTATTTACGTCAGTCGCGATTTACGTCCGTATTTACGGCAGTCGCGCTTTACGGCCGTATTTACGACAGTCGCGCTTTACGGCCGTATTTACGACAGTCGCGCTTTACGGCCGTATTTACGACAGTCGCGCTTTACGGCCGTATTTACGGCAGTCGCGATTTACGGCCGTATTTACGGGAGTCGCGCTTTACGGCCGTATTTACGACAGTCGCGCTTTACGGCCGTATTTACGGCAGTCGCGCTTTACGGCCGTATTTACGGCAGTCGCGCTTTACGGCCGTATTGACGGCAGTCGCGCTTTACGGCCGTATTTACGGCAGTCGCGCTTTACGGCCGTATTTACGGCAGTCGCGCTTTACGGCCGTATTTACGACAGTCGCGCTTTACGGCCGTATTTACGGCAGTCGCTCTTTACGGCCGTATTTACGACAGTCGCGCTTTACGGCCGTATTTACGGCAGTCGCGCTTTACGGCCGTATTTAGGACAGTCGCGCTTTACGGCCGTATTTACGGCAGTCGCGCTTTACGGCCGTATTTACGGCAGTCGCGCTTTACGGCCGTATTTACGGCAGTCGCGCTTTACGGCCGTATTTACGGCAGTCGCGCTTTACGGCCGTAATTACGGCAGTCGCGCTTTACGGCCGTATTTACGGCAGTCGCGCTTTACGGCCGTATTTACGGCAGTCGCGCTTTACGGCCGTATTTACGGCAGTCGCGCTTTACGGCCGTATTTACGGCAGTCGCGCTTTACGGCCGTATTTACGACAGTCGCGCTTTACGGCCGTATTTACGACAGTCGCGATTTACGGCCGTATTTACGGCAGTCGCGCTTTACGGCCGTATTTACGACAGTCGCGATTTACGGCCGTATTTACGACAGTCGCGCTTTACGGCCGTATTTACGACAGTCGCGCTTTACGGCCGTATTTACGGCAGTCCTGATTTACGGCCGTATTTACGGCAGTCGCGCTTTACGGCCGTATTTACGGCAGTCGCGCTTTACGGCCGTATTTACGACAGTCGCGCTTTACGGCCGTATTTACGACAGTCGCGATTTACGGCCGTATTTACGACAGTCGCGCTTTACGGCCGTATTTACGGCAGTCGCGATTTACGGCCGTATTTACGGCAGTCGCGCTTTACGGCCGTATTTACGACAGTCGCGCTTTACGGCCGTATTTACGGCAGTCGCGCTTTACGGCCGTATTTACGACAGTCGCGATTTACGGCCGTATTTACGACAGTCGCGGTTTACGGCCGTATTTACGACAGTCGCGATTTACGGCCGTATTTACGGCAGTCGCGATTTACGGCCGTATTTACGGCAGTCGCGATTTACGGCCGTATTTACGGCAGTCGCGCTTTACGGCCGTATTTACGACAGTCGCGCTTTACGGCCGTATTTACGACAGTCGCGATTTACGGCCGTATTTACGGCAGTCGCGCTTTACGGCCGTATTTACGACAGTCGCGCTTTACGGCCGTATTTACGACAGTCGCGCTTTACGGCCGTATTTACGACAGTCGCGCTTTACGGCCGTATTTACGACAGTCGCGCTTTACGGCCGTATTTACGACAGTCGCGCTTTACGGCCGTATTTACGGCAGTCGCGATTTACGGCCGTATTTACGACAGTCGCGCTTTACGGCCGTATTTACGACAGTCGCGATTTACGGCCGTATTTACGACAGTCGCGCTTTACGGCCGTATTTACGACAGTCGCGCTTTACGGCCGTATTTACGGCAGTCGCGCTTTACGGCCGTATTTACGACAGTCGCGCTTTACGGCCGTATTTACGACAGTCGCGCTTTACGGCCGTATTTACGGCAGTCGCGCTTTACGGCCGTATTTACGGCAGTCGCGATTTACGGCCGTATTTACGGCAGTCGCGCTTTACGGCCGTATTTACGGCAGTCGCGCTTTACGGCCGTATTTACGGCAGTCGCGCTTTACGGCCGTATTTAGGACAGTCGCGCTTTACGGCCGTATTTACGGCAGTCGCGCTTTACGGCCGTATTTACGGCAGTCGCGCTTTACGGCCGTAATTACGGCAGTCGCGCTTTACGGCCGTATTTACGGCAGTCGCGCTTTACGGCCGTATTTACGGCAGTCGCGCTTTACGGCCGTATTTACGGCAGTCGCGCTTTACGGCCGTAGTTACGGCAGTCGCGTTTTACGGCCGTATTTACGACAGTCGCGCTTTACGGCCGTATTCACGGCAGTCGCGCTTTACGGCCGTATTTACGACAGTCGCGCTTTACGGCCGTATTTACGAATGTCGCGATTTACGGCCGTAGTTACGACAGTCGCGCTTTACGGCCGTATTTACGACAGTCGCGCTTTACGGCCGTATTTACGACAGTCGCGCTTTACGGCCGTATTTACGGCAGTCGCGCTTTACGGCCGTATTTACGGCAGTCGCGCTTTACGGCCGTATTTACGGCAGTCGCGCTTTACGGCCGTATTTACGGCAGTCGCGCTTTGCGGCCGTATTTACGGCAGTCGCGCTTTACGGCCGTGTTTACGACAGTCGCTATTTACGGCCGTATTTACGGCAGTCGCGCTTTACGGCCGTATTTACGGCAGTCGCGCTTTACGGCCGTATTTACGGCAGTCGCGCTTTACGGCCGTATTTACGACAGTCGCGCTTTACGGCCGTATTTACGACAGTCGCGCTTTACGGCCGTATTTACGGCAGTCGCGCTTTACGGCCGTATTTACGGCAGTCGCGCTTTACGGCCGTATTTACGGCAGTCGCGCTTTACGGCCGTATTTACGGCAGTCGCGATTTACGGCCGTATTTACGACAGTCCCGCTTTACGGCCGTATTTACGACAGTCGCGCTTTACGGCCGTATTTACGGCAGTCGCGATTTACGGCCGTATTTACGGCAGTCGCGCTTTACGGCCGTATTTACGACAGTCGCGATTTACGGCCGTATTTACGACAGTCGCGCTTTACGGCCGTATTTACGACAGTCGCGCTTTACGGCCGTATTTACGGCAGTCGCGATTTACGGCCGTATTTACGGCAGTCGCGCTTTACGGCCGTATTTACGACAGTCGCGCTTTACGGCCGTATTTACGGCAGTCGCGCTTTACGGCCGTATTTACGGCAGTCGCGCTTTACGGCCGTATTGACGGCAGTCGCGCTTTACGGCCGTATTTACGGCAGTCGCGCTTTACGGCCGTATTTACGACAGTCGCGCTTTACGGCCGTATTTACGGCAGTCGCGCTTTACGGCCGTATTTACGACAGTCGCTATTTACGGCCGTATTTACGACAGTCGCGCTTTACGGCCGTATTTACGACAGTCGCTATTTACGGCCGTATTTACGACAGTCGCGCTTTACGGCCGTATTTACGGCAGTCGCGCTTTACGGCCGTATTTACGGCAGTCGCGCTTTACGGCCGTATTTACGGCAGTCGCGCTTTACGGCCGTATTTACGGCAGTCGCGATTTACGGCCGTATTTACGGCAGTCGCGCTTTACGGCCGTATTTACGACAGTCGCGCTTTACGGCCGTATTTACGACAGTCGCGCTTTACGGCCGTATTTACGACAGTCGCGATTTACGGCCGTATTTACGACAGTCGCGCTTTACGGCCGTATTTACGACAGTCGCGCTTTACGGCCGTAATACGGCAGTCCTGATTTACGGCCGTATTTACGGCAGTCCTGATTTACGGCCGTATTTACGGCAGTCGCGCTTTACGGCCATATTTACGACAGTCGCGCTTTACGGCCGTATTTACGGCAGTCGCGCTTTACGGCCGTATTTACGACAGTCGCGCTTTACGGCCGTATTTACGACAGTCGCGATTTACGGCCGTATTTACGACAGTCGCGCTTTACGGCCGTATTTACGACAGTCGCGATTTACGGCCGTATTTACGACAGTCGCGCTTTACGGCCGTATTTACGACAGTCGCGCTTTACGGCCGTATTTACGGCAGTCCTGATTTACGGCCGTATTTACGGCAGTCGCGCTTTACGGCCGTATTTACGGCAGTCGCGCTTTACGGCCGTATTTACGACAGTCGCGCTTTACGGCCGTATTTACGACAGTCGCGCTTTACGGCCGTATTTACGGCAGTCGCGCTTTACGGCCGTATTTACGGCAGTCGCGCTTTACGGCCGTATTTACGGCAGTCGCGCTTTACGGCCGTATTTACGGCAGTCGCGCTTTACGGCCGTATTTACGACAGTCGCGCTTTACGGCCGTATTTACGACAGTCGCGCTTTACGGCCGTATTTACGGCAGTCGCGATTTACGGCCGTATTTACGGCAGTCGCGCTTTACGGCCGTATTTACGACAGTCGCGCTTTACGGCCGTATTTACGGCAGTCGCGATTTACGGCCGTATTTACGGCAGTCGCGCTTTACGGCCGTATTTACGGCAGTCGCGCTTTACGGCCGTATTTACGGCAGTCGCGCTTTACGGCCGTATTTACGACAGTCGCGCTTTGCGGCCGTATTTACGGCAGTCGCGCTTTACGGCCGTATTTACGACAGTCGCGCTTTACGGCCGTATTTACGGCAGTCGCCCTTTACGGCCGTATTTACGACAGTCGCGCTTTACGGCCGTATTTACGACAGTCGCGCTTTACGGCCGTATTTACGACAGTCGCGATTTACGGCCGTATTTACGACAGTCGCGCTTTACGGCCGTATTTACGACAGTCACGCTTTACGGCCGTATTTACGACAGTCGCGCTTTACGGCCGTATTTACGGCAGTCGCGATTTACGGCCGTATTTACGGCAGTCGCGCTTTACGGCCGTATTTACGACAGTCGCGATTTACGGCCGTATTTACGACAGTCGCGCTTTACGGCCGTATTTACGACAGTCGCGATTTACGGCCGTATTTACGACAGTCGCGCTTTACGGCCGTATTTACGACAGTCGCGCTTTACGGCCGTATTTACGGCAGTCGCTATTTACGGCCGTATTTACGGCAGTCGCGCTTTACGGCCGTATTTACGGCAGTCGCGCTTTACGGCCGTATTTACGACAGTCGCGCTTTACGGCCGTATTTACGACAGTCGCGATTTACGGCCGTATTTACGGCAGTCGCGCTTTACGGCCGTATTTACGACAGTCGCGCTTTACGGCCGTATTTACGACAGTCGCGCTTTACGGCCGTATTTACGGCAGTCGCGATTTACGGCCGTATTTACGGCAGTCGCGCTTTACGGCCGTATTTACGACAGTCGCGCTTTACGGCCGTATTTACGGCAGTCGCGCTTTACGGCCGTATTTACGACAGTCGCGATTTACGGCCGTATTTACGACAGTCGCGGTTTACGGCCGTATTTACGACAGTCGCGATTTACGGCCGTATTTACGGCAGTCGCGATTTACGGCCGTATTTACGGCAGTCGCGATTTACGGCCGTATTTACGGCAGTCGCGCTTTACGGCCGTATTTACGACAGTCGCGCTTTACGGCCGTATTTACGACAGTCGCGATTTACGGCCGTATTTACGGCAGTCGCGCTTTACGGCCGTATTTACGACAGTCGCGCTTTACGGCCGTATTTACGACAGTCGCGCTTTACGGCCGTATTTACGACAGTCGCGCTTTACGGCCGTATTTACGACAGTCGCGCTTTACGGCCGTATTTACGGCAGTCGCACTTTACGGCCGTATTTACGACAGTCGCGCTTTACGGCCGTATTTACGACAGTCGCGATTTACGGCCGTATTTACGACAGTCGCGCTTTACGGCCGTATTTACGACAGTCGCGTTTTACGGCCGTATTTACGGCAGTCGCGCTTTACGGCCGTATTTACGACAGTCGCGCTTTACGGCCGTATTTACGACAGTCGCGCTTTACGGCCGTATTTACGGCAGTCGCGCTTTACGGCCGTATTTACGGCAGTCGCGATTTACGGCCGTATTTACGGCAGTCGCGCTTTACGGCCGTATTTACGGCAGTCGCGCTTTACGGCCGTATTTACGGCAGTCGCGCTTTACGGCCGTATTTAGGACAGTCGCGCTTTACGGCCGTATTTACGGCAGTCGCGCTTTACGGCCGTATTTACGGCAGTCGCGCTTTACGGCCGTATTTACGGCAGTCGCGCTTTACGGCCGTAATTACGGCAGTCGCGCTTTACGGCCGTATTTACGGCAGTCGCGCTTTACGGCCGTATTTACGGCAGTCGCGCTTTACGGCCGTATTTACGGCAGTCGCGCTTTACGGCCGTATTTACGGCAGTCGCGCTTTACGGCCGTATTTACGGCAGTCGCGCTTTACGGCCGTAGTTACGGCAGTCGCGCTTTACGGCCGTATTTACGACAGTCGCGCTTTACGGCCGTATTCACGGCAGTCGCGCTTTACGGCCGTATTTACGACAGTCGCGCTTTACGGCCGTATTTACGAATGTCGCGATTTACGGCCGTAGTTACGACAGTCGCGCTTTACGGCCGTATTTACGACAGTCGCGCTTTACGGCCGTATTTACGACAGTCGCGCTTTACGGCCGTATTTACGGCAGTCGCGCTTTACGGCCGTATTTACGGCAGTCGCGCTTTACGGCCGTATTTACGGCAGTCGCGCTTTGCGGCCGTATTTACGGCAGTCGCGCTTTACGGCCGTATTTACGACAGTCGCTATTTACGGCCGTATTTACGGCAGTCGCGCTTTACGGCCGTATTTACGGCAGTCGCGCTTTACGGCCGTATTTACGGCAGTCGCGCTTTACGGCCGTATTTACGGCAGTCGCGCTTTACGGCCGTATTTACGGCAGTCGCGCTTTACGGCCGTATTTACGACAGTCGCGCTTTACGGCCGTATTTACGACAGTCGCGATTTACGGCCGTATTTACGGCAGTCGCGCTTTACGGCCGTATTTACGACAGTCGCGCTTTACGGCCGTATTTACGACAGTCGCGCTTTACGGCCGTATTTACGACAGTCGCGATTTACGGCCGTATTTACGACAGTCGCGCTTTACGGCCGTATTTACGACAGTCGCGCTTTACGGCCGTAATACGGCAGTCCTGATTTACGGCCGTATTTACGGCAGTCCTGATTTACGGCCGTATTTACGGCAGTCGCGATTTACGGCCATATTTACGACAGTCGCGCTTTACGGCCGTATTTACGGCAGTCGCGCTTTACGGCCGTATTTACGACAGTCGCGCTTTACGGCCGTATTTACGACAGTCGCGATTTACGGCCGTATTTACGACAGTCGCGCTTTACGGCCGTATTTACGACAGTCGCGATTTACGGCCGTATTTACGACAGTCGCGCTTTACGGCCGTATTTACGACAGTCGCGCTTTACGGCCGTATTTACGGCAGTCCTGATTTACGGCCGTATTTACGGCAGTCGCGCTTTACGGCCGTATTTACGACAGTCGCGCTTTACGGCCGTATTTACGACAGTCGCGATTTACGGCCGTATTTACGACAGTCGCGCTTTACGGCCGTATTTACGGCAGTCGCGCTTTACGGCCGTATTTACGACAGTCGCGCTTTACGGCCGTATTTACGGCAGTCGCGATTTACGGCCGTATTTACGGCAGTCGCGCTTTACGGCCGTATTTACGGCAGTCGCGCTTTACGGCCGTATTTACGGCAGTCGCGCTTTACGGCCGTATTTACGGCAGTCGCGCTTTGCGGCCGTATTTACGGCAGTCGCGCTTTACGGCCGTATTTACGACAGTCGCGCTTTACGGCCGTATTTACGGCAGTCGCCCTTTACGGCCGTATTTACGACAGTCGCGCTTTACGGCCGTATTTACGACAGTCGCGCTTTACGGCCGTATTTACGACAGTCGCGATTTACGGCCGTATTTACGACAGTCGCGCTTTACGGCCGTATTTACGACAGTCACGCTTTACGGCCGTATTTACGACAGTCGCGCTTTACGGCCGTATTTACGGCAGTCGCGATTTACGGCCGTATTTACGGCAGTCGCGCTTTACGGCCGTATTTACGACAGTCGCGATTTACGGCCGTATTTACGACAGTCGCGCTTTACGGCCGTATTTACGACAGTCGCGCTTTACGGCCGTATTTACGACAGTCGCGCTTTGCGGCCGTATTTACGGCAGTCGCGCTTTACGGCCGTATTTACGACAGTCGCGCTTTACGGCCGTATTTACGGCAGTCGCGCTTTACGGCCGTATTTACGGCAGTCGCGCTTTACGGCCGTATTTACGACAGTCGCTATTTACGGCCGTATTTACGACAGTCGCGCTTTACGGCCGTATTTACGACAGTCGCTATTTACGGCCGTATTTACGACAGTCGCGCTTTACGGCCGTATTTACGGCAGTCGCGCTTTACGGCCGTATTTACGGCAGTCGCGCTTTACGGCCGTATTTACGGCAGTCGCGCTTTACGGCCGTATTTACGACAGTCGCGCTTTACGGCCGTATTTACGGCAGTCGCGATTTACGGCCGTATTTACGACAGTCGCGCTTTACGGCCGTATTTACGACAGTCGCGCTTTACGGCCGTATTTACGGCAGTCGCGCTTTACGGCCGTATTTACGACAGTCGCGATTTACGGCCGTATTTACGACAGTCGCGCTTTACGGCCGTATTTACGACAGTCGCGATTTACGGCCGTATTTACGACAGTCGCGCTTTACGGCCGTATTTACGACAGTCGCGCTTTACGGCCGTATTTACGGCAGTCCTGATTTACGGCCGTATTTACGGCAGTCGCGCTTTACGGCCGTATTTACGGCAGTCCTGATTTACGGCCGTATTTACGGCAGTCGCGCTTTACGGCCGTATTTACGGCAGTCGCGCTTTACGGCCGTATTTACGACAGTCGCGCTTTACGGCCGTATTTACGACAGTCGCGATTTACGGCCGTATTTACGACAGTCGCGCTTTACGGCCGTATTTACGGCAGTCGCGCTTTACGGCCGTATTTACGACAGTCGCGCTTTACGGCCGTATTTACGGCAGTCGCGCTTTACGGCCGTATTTACGGCAGTCGCGCTTTACGGCCGTATTTACGGCAGTCGCGCTTTACGGCCGTATTTACGACAGTCGCGCTTTACGGCCGTATTTACGACAGTCGCGATTTACGGCCGTATTTACGGCAGTCGCGCTTTACGGCCGTATTTACGACAGTCGCGCTTTACGGCCGTATTTACGGCAGTCGCGCTTTACGGCCGTATTTACGACAGTCGCGATTTACGGCCGTATTTACGACAGTCGCGCTTTACGGCCGTATTTACGACAGTCGCGATTTACGGCCGTATTTACGACAGTCGCGCTTTACGGCCGTATTTACGACAGTCGCGCTTTACGGCCGTATTTACGGCAGTCCTGATTTACGGCCGTATTTACGGCAGTCGCGCTTTACGGCCGTATTTACGGCAGTCCTGATTTACGGCCGTATTTACGGCAGTCGCGCTTTACGGCCGTATTTACGGCAGTCGCGCTTTACGGCCGTATTTACGACAGTCGCGCTTTACGGCCGTATTTACGACAGTCGCGATTTACGGCCGTATTTACGACAGTCGCGCTTTACGGCCGTATTTACGGCAGTCGCGCTTTACGGCCGTATTTACGACAGTCGCGCTTTACGGCCGTATTTACGACAGTCGCGCTTTACGGCCGTATTTACGGCAGTCGCGATTTACGGCCGTATTTACGGCAGTCGCGCTTTACGGCCGTATTTACGGCAGTCGCGCTTTACGGCCGTATTTACGGCAGTCGCGCTTTACGGCCGTATTTACGACAGTCGCGCTTTACGGCCGTATTTACGGCAGTCGCGCTTTGCGGCCGTATTTACGGCAGTCGCGCTTTACGGCCGTATTTACGACAGTCGCGCTTTACGGCCGTATTTACGGCAGTCGCGCTTTACGGCCGTATTTACGGCAGTCGCGCTTTACGGCCGTATTTACGGCAGTCGCGCTTTACGGCCGTATTTACGACAGTCGCGCTTTGCGGCCGTATTTACGGCAGTCGCGCTTTACGGCCGTATTTACGGCAGTCGCTATTTACGGCCGTATTTACGGCAGTCGCGCTTTACGGCCGTATTTACGGCAGTGGCGATTTACGGCCGTATTTACGGCAGTCGCGCTTTACGGCCGTATTTACGGCAGTCGCGCTTTACGGCCGTATTTACGGCAGTCGCGCTTTACGGCCGTATTTACGACAGTCGCGCTTTACGGCCGTATTTACGGCAGTCGCGATTTACGGCCGTATTTACGGCAGTCGCGCTTTACGGCCGTATTTACGACAGTCGCGATTTACGGCCGTATTTACGACAGTCGCGCTTTACGGCCGTATTTACGACAGTCGCGCTTTACGGCCGTATTTACGACAGTCGCGCTTTACGGCCGTATTTACGACAGTCGCGATTTACGGCCGTATTTACGGCAGTCGCGCTTTACGGCCGTATTTACGGCAGTCGCGCTTTACGGCCGTATTTACGGCAGTCGCGCTTTACGGCCGTATTGACGGCAGTCGCGCTTTACGGCCGTATTTACGGCAGTCGCGCTTTACGGCCGTATTTACGGCAGTCGCGCTTTACGGCCGTATTTACGGCAGTCGCGCTTTACGGCCGTATTTACGGCAGTCGCGCTTTACGGCCGTATTTACGGCAGTCGCGATTTACGGCCGTATTTACGACAGTCGCTATTTACGGCCGTATTTACGACAGTCGCGCTTTACGGCCGTATTTACGACAGTCGCTATTTACGGCCGTATTTACGACAGTCGCGCTTTACGGCCGTATTTACGGCAGTCGCGCTTTACGGCCGTATTTACGGCAGTCGCGCTTTACGGCCGTATTTACGGCAGTCGCGCTTTACGGCCGTATTTACGGCAGTCGCGCTTTACGGCCGTATTTACGACAGTCGCGCTTTACGGCCGTATTTACGACAGTCGCGATTTACGGCCGTATTTACGGCAGTCGCGCTTTACGGCCGTATTTACGACAGTCGCGCTTTACGGCCGTATTTACGACAGTCGCGCTTTACGGCCGTATTTACGACAGTCGCGATTTACGGCCGTATTTACGACAGTCGCGCTTTACGGCCGTATTTACGACAGTCGCGCTTTACGGCCGTAATACGGCAGTCCTGATTTACGGCCGTATTTACGGCAGTCCTGATTTACGGCCGTATTTACGGCAGTCGCGCTTTACGGCCGTATTTACGACAGTCGCGCTTTACGGCCGTATTTACGGCAGTCGCGCTTTACGGCCGTATTTACGACAGTCGCGCTTTACGGCCGTATTTACGACAGTCGCGATTTACGGCCGTATTTACGACAGTCGCGCTTTACGGCCGTATTTACGACAGTCGCGATTTACGGCCGTATTTACGACAGTCGCGCTTTACGGCCGTATTTACGACAGTCGCGCTTTACGGCCGTATTTACGGCAGTCCTGATTTACGGCCGTATTTACGGCAGTCGCGCTTTACGGCCGTATTTACGGCAGTCGCGCTTTACGGCCGTATTTACGGCAGTCGCGCTTTACGGCCGTATTTACGGCAGTCGCGCTTTACGGCCGTATTTACGGCAGTCGCGCTTTACGGCCGTATTTACGACAGTCGCGATTTACGGCCGTATTTACGACAGTCGCGCTTTACGGCCGTATTTACGACAGTCGCGCTTTACGGCCGTATTTACGACAGTCGCGCTTTACGGCCGTATTTACGGCAGTCGCGATTTACGGCCGTATTTACGGCAGTCGCGCTTTACGGCCGTATTTACGGCAGTCGCGCTTTACGGCCGTATTTACGGCAGTCGCGCTTTGCGGCCGTATTTACGGCAGTCGCGCTTTACGGCCGTATTTACGACAGTCGCGCTTTACGGCCGTATTTACGGCAGTCGCGCTTTACGGCCGTATTTACGGCAGTCGCGCTTTACGGCCGTATTTACGGCAGTCGCGCTTTACGGCCGTATTTACGTCAGTCGCGATTTATGGCCGTATTTACGACAGTCGCGCTTTACGGCCGTATTTATGACAGTCACGCTTTACGGCCGTATTTACGACAGTCGCGCTTTACGGCCGTATTTACGGCAGTCGCGATTTACGGCCGTATTTACGGCAGTCGCGCTTTACGGCCGTATTTACGACAGTCGCGATTTACGGCCGTATTTACGACAGTCGCGCTTTACGGCCGTATTTACGACAGTCGCGCTTTACGGCCGTATTTACGACAGTCGCGCTTTGCGGCCGTATTTACGGCAGTCGCGCTTTACGGCCGTATTTACGACAGTCGCGCTTTACGGCCGTATTTACGGCAGTCGCGCTTTACGGCCGTATTTACGGCAGTCGCGCTTTACGGCCGTATTTACGACAGTCGCTATTTACGGCCGTATTTACGACAGTCGCGCTTTACGGCCGTATTTACGACAGTCGCTATTTACGGCCGTATTTACGACAGTCGCGCTTTACGGCCGTATTTACGGCAGTCGCGCTTTACGGCCGTATTTACGGCAGTCGCGCTTTACGGCCGTATTTACGGCAGTCGCGCTTTACGGCCGTATTTACGACAGTCGCGCTTTACGGCCGTATTTACGACAGTCGCGATTTACGGCCGTATTTACGACAGTCGCGCTTTACGGCCGTATTTACGGCAGTCGCGCTTTACGGCCGTATTTACGGCAGTCGCGCTTTACGGCCGTATTTACGACAGTCGCGCTTTACGGCCGTATTTACGACAGTCGCGCTTTACGGCCGTATTTACGACAGTCGCGATTTACGGCCGTATTTACGACAGTCGCGCTTTACGGCCGTATTTACGACAGTCGCGCTTTACGGCCGTATTTACGGCAGTCCTGATTTACGGCCGTATTTACGGCAGTCGCGCTTTACGGCCGTATTTACGGCAGTCCTGATTTACGGCCGTATTTACGGCAGTCGCGCTTTACGGCCGTATTTACGACAGTCGCGCTTTACGGCCGTATTTACGACAGTCGCGCTTTACGGCCGTATTTACGGCAGTCGCGATTTACGGCCGTATTTACGGCAGTCGCGCTTTACGGCCGTATTTACGACAGTCGCGCTTTACGGCCGTATTTACGGCAGTCGCGCTTTACGGCCGTATTTACGACAGTCGCGATTTACGGCCGTATTTACGACAGTCGCGGTTTACGGCCGTATTTACGACAGTCGCGATTTACGGCCGTATTTACGGCAGTCGCGATTTACGGCCGTATTTACGGCAGTCGCGATTTACGGCCGTATTTACGGCAGTCGCGCTTTACGGCCGTATTTACGACAGTCGCGCTTTACGGCCGTATTTACGACAGTCGCGATTTACGGCCGTATTTACGGCAGTCGCGCTTTACGGCCGTATTTACGACAGTCGCGCTTTACGGCCGTATTTACGACAGTCGCGCTTTACGGCCGTATTTACGACAGTCGCGCTTTACGGCCGTATTTACGACAGTCGCGCTTTACGGCCGTATTTACGGCAGTCGCACTTTACGGCCGTATTTACGACAGTCGCGCTTTACGGCCGTATTTACGACAGTCGCGATTTACGGCCGTATTTACGACAGTCGCGCTTTACGGCCGTATTTACGACAGTCGCGTTTTACGGCCGTATTTACGGCAGTCGCGCTTTACGGCCGTATTTACGACAGTCGCGCTTTACGGCCGTATTTACGACAGTCGCGCTTTACGGCCGTATTTACGGCAGTCGCGCTTTACGGCCGTATTTACGGCAGTCGCGATTTACGGCCGTATTTACGGCAGTCGCGCTTTACGGCCGTATTTACGGCAGTCGCGCTTTACGGCCGTATTTACGGCAGTCGCGCTTTACGGCCGTATTTAGGACAGTCGCGCTTTACGGCCGTATTTACGGCAGTCGCGCTTTACGGCCGTATTTACGGCAGTCGCGCTTTACGGCCGTATTTACGGCAGTCGCGCTTTACGGCCGTAATTACGGCAGTCGCGCTTTACGGCCGTATTTACGGCAGTCGCGCTTTACGGCCGTATTTACGGCAGTCGCGCTTTACGGCCGTATTTACGGCAGTCGCGCTTTACGGCCGTATTTACGGCAGTCGCGCTTTACGGCCGTATTTACGGCAGTCGCGCTTTACGGCCGTAGTTACGGCAGTCGCGCTTTACGGCCGTATTTACGACAGTCGCGCTTTACGGCCGTATTCACGGCAGTCGCGCTTTACGGCCGTATTTACGACAGTCGCGCTTTACGGCCGTATTTACGAATGTCGCGATTTACGGCCGTAGTTACGACAGTCGCGCTTTACGGCCGTATTTACGACAGTCGCGCTTTACGGCCGTATTTACGACAGTCGCGCTTTACGGCCGTATTTACGGCAGTCGCGCTTTACGGCCGTATTTACGGCAGTCGCGCTTTACGGCCGTATTTACGGCAGTCGCGCTTTGCGGCCGTATTTACGGCAGTCGCGCTTTACGGCCGTATTTACGACAGTCGCTATTTACGGCCGTATTTACGGCAGTCGCGCTTTACGGCCGTATTTACGGCAGTCGCGCTTTACGGCCGTATTTACGGCAGTCGCGCTTTACGGCCGTATTTACGGCAGTCGCGCTTTACGGCCGTATTTACGGCAGTCGCGCTTTACGGCCGTATTTACGACAGTCGCGCTTTACGGCCGTATTTACGACAGTCGCGATTTACGGCCGTATTTACGGCAGTCGCGCTTTACGGCCGTATTTACGACAGTCGCGCTTTACGGCCGTATTTACGACAGTCGCGCTTTACGGCCGTATTTACGACAGTCGCGATTTACGGCCGTATTTACGACAGTCGCGCTTTACGGCCGTATTTACGACAGTCGCGCTTTACGGCCGTAATACGGCAGTCCTGATTTACGGCCGTATTTACGGCAGTCCTGATTTACGGCCGTATTTACGGCAGTCGCGATTTACGGCCATATTTACGACAGTCGCGCTTTACGGCCGTATTTACGGCAGTCGCGCTTTACGGCCGTATTTACGACAGTCGCGCTTTACGGCCGTATTTACGACAGTCGCGATTTACGGCCGTATTTACGACAGTCGCGCTTTACGGCCGTATTTACGACAGTCGCGATTTACGGCCGTATTTACGACAGTCGCGCTTTACGGCCGTATTTACGACAGTCGCGCTTTACGGCCGTATTTACGGCAGTCCTGATTTACGGCCGTATTTACGGCAGTCGCGCTTTACGGCCGTATTTACGACAGTCGCGCTTTACGGCCGTATTTACGACAGTCGCGATTTACGGCCGTATTTACGACAGTCGCGCTTTACGGCCGTATTTACGGCAGTCGCGCTTTACGGCCGTATTTACGACAGTCGCGCTTTACGGCCGTATTTACGGCAGTCGCGATTTACGGCCGTATTTACGGCAGTCGCGCTTTACGGCCGTATTTACGGCAGTCGCGCTTTACGGCCGTATTTACGGCAGTCGCGCTTTACGGCCGTATTTACGGCAGTCGCGCTTTGCGGCCGTATTTACGGCAGTCGCGCTTTACGGCCGTATTTACGACAGTCGCGCTTTACGGCCGTATTTACGGCAGTCGCCCTTTACGGCCGTATTTACGACAGTCGCGCTTTACGGCCGTATTTACGACAGTCGCGCTTTACGGCCGTATTTACGACAGTCGCGATTTACGGCCGTATTTACGACAGTCGCGCTTTACGGCCGTATTTACGACAGTCACGCTTTACGGCCGTATTTACGACAGTCGCGCTTTACGGCCGTATTTACGGCAGTCGCGATTTACGGCCGTATTTACGGCAGTCGCGCTTTACGGCCGTATTTACGACAGTCGCGATTTACGGCCGTATTTACGACAGTCGCGCTTTACGGCCGTATTTACGACAGTCGCGCTTTACGGCCGTATTTACGACAGTCGCGCTTTGCGGCCGTATTTACGGCAGTCGCGCTTTACGGCCGTATTTACGACAGTCGCGCTTTACGGCCGTATTTACGGCAGTCGCGCTTTACGGCCGTATTTACGGCAGTCGCGCTTTACGGCCGTATTTACGACAGTCGCTATTTACGGCCGTATTTACGACAGTCGCGCTTTACGGCCGTATTTACGACAGTCGCTATTTACGGCCGTATTTACGACAGTCGCGCTTTACGGCCGTATTTACGGCAGTCGCGCTTTACGGCCGTATTTACGGCAGTCGCGCTTTACGGCCGTATTTACGGCAGTCGCGCTTTACGGCCGTATTTACGACAGTCGCGCTTTACGGCCGTATTTACGGCAGTCGCGATTTACGGCCGTATTTACGACAGTCGCGCTTTACGGCCGTATTTACGACAGTCGCGCTTTACGGCCGTATTTACGGCAGTCGCGCTTTACGGCCGTATTTACGACAGTCGCGATTTACGGCCGTATTTACGACAGTCGCGCTTTACGGCCGTATTTACGACAGTCGCGATTTACGGCCGTATTTACGACAGTCGCGCTTTACGGCCGTATTTACGACAGTCGCGCTTTACGGCCGTATTTACGGCAGTCCTGATTTACGGCCGTATTTACGGCAGTCGCGCTTTACGGCCGTATTTACGGCAGTCCTGATTTACGGCCGTATTTACGGCAGTCGCGCTTTACGGCCGTATTTACGGCAGTCGCGCTTTACGGCCGTATTTACGACAGTCGCGCTTTACGGCCGTATTTACGACAGTCGCGATTTACGGCCGTATTTACGACAGTCGCGCTTTACGGCCGTATTTACGGCAGTCGCGCTTTACGGCCGTATTTACGACAGTCGCGCTTTACGGCCGTATTTACGGCAGTCGCGCTTTACGGCCGTATTTACGGCAGTCGCGCTTTACGGCCGTATTTACGGCAGTCGCGCTTTACGGCCGTATTTACGACAGTCGCGCTTTACGGCCGTATTTACGACAGTCGCGATTTACGGCCGTATTTACGGCAGTCGCGCTTTACGGCCGTATTTACGACAGTCGCGCTTTACGGCCGTATTTACGGCAGTCGCGCTTTACGGCCGTATTTACGACAGTCGCGATTTACGGCCGTATTTACGACAGTCGCGCTTTACGGCCGTATTTACGACAGTCGCGATTTACGGCCGTATTTACGACAGTCGCGCTTTACGGCCGTATTTACGACAGTCGCGCTTTACGGCCGTATTTACGGCAGTCCTGATTTACGGCCGTATTTACGGCAGTCGCGCTTTACGGCCGTATTTACGGCAGTCCTGATTTACGGCCGTATTTACGGCAGTCGCGCTTTACGGCCGTATTTACGGCAGTCGCGCTTTACGGCCGTATTTACGACAGTCGCGCTTTACGGCCGTATTTACGACAGTCGCGATTTACGGCCGTATTTACGACAGTCGCGCTTTACGGCCGTATTTACGGCAGTCGCGCTTTACGGCCGTATTTACGACAGTCGCGCTTTACGGCCGTATTTACGACAGTCGCGCTTTACGGCCGTATTTACGGCAGTCGCGATTTACGGCCGTATTTACGGCAGTCGCGCTTTACGGCCGTATTTACGGCAGTCGCGCTTTACGGCCGTATTTACGGCAGTCGCGCTTTACGGCCGTATTTACGACAGTCGCGCTTTACGGCCGTATTTACGGCAGTCGCGCTTTGCGGCCGTATTTACGGCAGTCGCGCTTTACGGCCGTATTTACGACAGTCGCGCTTTACGGCCGTATTTACGGCAGTCGCGCTTTACGGCCGTATTTACGGCAGTCGCGCTTTACGGCCGTATTTACGGCAGTCGCGCTTTACGGCCGTATTTACGACAGTCGCGCTTTGCGGCCGTATTTACGGCAGTCGCGCTTTACGGCCGTATTTACGGCAGTCGCTATTTACGGCCGTATTTACGGCAGTCGCGCTTTACGGCCGTATTTACGGCAGTGGCGATTTACGGCCGTATTTACGGCAGTCGCGCTTTACGGCCGTATTTACGGCAGTCGCGCTTTACGGCCGTATTTACGGCAGTCGCGCTTTACGGCCGTATTTACGACAGTCGCGCTTTACGGCCGTATTTACGGCAGTCGCGATTTACGGCCGTATTTACGGCAGTCGCGCTTTACGGCCGTATTTACGACAGTCGCGATTTACGGCCGTATTTACGACAGTCGCGCTTTACGGCCGTATTTACGACAGTCGCGCTTTACGGCCGTATTTACGACAGTCGCGCTTTACGGCCGTATTTACGACAGTCGCGATTTACGGCCGTATTTACGGCAGTCGCGCTTTACGGCCGTATTTACGGCAGTCGCGCTTTACGGCCGTATTTACGGCAGTCGCGCTTTACGGCCGTATTGACGGCAGTCGCGCTTTACGGCCGTATTTACGGCAGTCGCGCTTTACGGCCGTATTTACGGCAGTCGCGCTTTACGGCCGTATTTACGGCAGTCGCGCTTTACGGCCGTATTTACGGCAGTCGCGCTTTACGGCCGTATTTACGGCAGTCGCGATTTACGGCCGTATTTACGACAGTCGCTATTTACGGCCGTATTTACGACAGTCGCGCTTTACGGCCGTATTTACGACAGTCGCTATTTACGGCCGTATTTACGACAGTCGCGCTTTACGGCCGTATTTACGGCAGTCGCGCTTTACGGCCGTATTTACGGCAGTCGCGCTTTACGGCCGTATTTACGGCAGTCGCGCTTTACGGCCGTATTTACGGCAGTCGCGCTTTACGGCCGTATTTACGACAGTCGCGCTTTACGGCCGTATTTACGACAGTCGCGATTTACGGCCGTATTTACGGCAGTCGCGCTTTACGGCCGTATTTACGACAGTCGCGCTTTACGGCCGTATTTACGACAGTCGCGCTTTACGGCCGTATTTACGACAGTCGCGATTTACGGCCGTATTTACGACAGTCGCGCTTTACGGCCGTATTTACGACAGTCGCGCTTTACGGCCGTAATACGGCAGTCCTGATTTACGGCCGTATTTACGGCAGTCCTGATTTACGGCCGTATTTACGGCAGTCGCGCTTTACGGCCGTATTTACGACAGTCGCGCTTTACGGCCGTATTTACGGCAGTCGCGCTTTACGGCCGTATTTACGACAGTCGCGCTTTACGGCCGTATTTACGACAGTCGCGATTTACGGCCGTATTTACGACAGTCGCGCTTTACGGCCGTATTTACGACAGTCGCGATTTACGGCCGTATTTACGACAGTCGCGCTTTACGGCCGTATTTACGACAGTCGCGCTTTACGGCCGTATTTACGGCAGTCCTGATTTACGGCCGTATTTACGGCAGTCGCGCTTTACGGCCGTATTTACGGCAGTCGCGCTTTACGGCCGTATTTACGGCAGTCGCGCTTTACGGCCGTATTTACGGCAGTCGCGCTTTACGGCCGTATTTACGGCAGTCGCGCTTTACGGCCGTATTTACGACAGTCGCGATTTACGGCCGTATTTACGACAGTCGCGCTTTACGGCCGTATTTACGACAGTCGCGCTTTACGGCCGTATTTACGACAGTCGCGCTTTACGGCCGTATTTACGGCAGTCGCGATTTACGGCCGTATTTACGGCAGTCGCGCTTTACGGCCGTATTTACGGCAGTCGCGCTTTACGGCCGTATTTACGGCAGTCGCGCTTTGCGGCCGTATTTACGGCAGTCGCGCTTTACGGCCGTATTTACGACAGTCGCGCTTTACGGCCGTATTTACGGCAGTCGCGCTTTACGGCCGTATTTACGGCAGTCGCGCTTTACGGCCGTATTTACGGCAGTCGCGCTTTACGGCCGTATTTACGTCAGTCGCGATTTATGGCCGTATTTACGACAGTCGCGCTTTACGGCCGTATTTATGACAGTCACGCTTTACGGCCGTATTTACGACAGTCGCGCTTTACGGCCGTATTTACGGCAGTCGCGATTTACGGCCGTATTTACGGCAGTCGCGCTTTACGGCCGTATTTACGACAGTCGCGATTTACGGCCGTATTTACGACAGTCGCGCTTTACGGCCGTATTTACGACAGTCGCGCTTTACGGCCGTATTTACGACAGTCGCGCTTTGCGGCCGTATTTACGGCAGTCGCGCTTTACGGCCGTATTTACGACAGTCGCGCTTTACGGCCGTATTTACGGCAGTCGCGCTTTACGGCCGTATTTACGGCAGTCGCGCTTTACGGCCGTATTTACGACAGTCGCTATTTACGGCCGTATTTACGACAGTCGCGCTTTACGGCCGTATTTACGACAGTCGCTATTTACGGCCGTATTTACGACAGTCGCGCTTTACGGCCGTATTTACGGCAGTCGCGCTTTACGGCCGTATTTACGGCAGTCGCGCTTTACGGCCGTATTTACGGCAGTCGCGCTTTACGGCCGTATTTACGACAGTCGCGCTTTACGGCCGTATTTACGACAGTCGCGATTTACGGCCGTATTTACGACAGTCGCGCTTTACGGCCGTATTTACGGCAGTCGCGCTTTACGGCCGTATTTACGGCAGTCGCGCTTTACGGCCGTATTTACGACAGTCGCGCTTTACGGCCGTATTTACGACAGTCGCGCTTTACGGCCGTATTTACGACAGTCGCGATTTACGGCCGTATTTACGACAGTCGCGCTTTACGGCCGTATTTACGACAGTCGCGCTTTACGGCCGTATTTACGGCAGTCCTGATTTACGGCCGTATTTACGGCAGTCGCGCTTTACGGCCGTATTTACGGCAGTCCTGATTTACGGCCGTATTTACGGCAGTCGCGCTTTACGGCCGTATTTACGGCAGTCGCGCTTTACGGCCGTATTTACGACAGTCGCGATTTACGGCCGTATTTACGACAGTCGCGCTTTACGGCCGTATTTACGGCAGTCGCGCTTTACGGCCGTATTTACGACAGTCGCGCTTTACGGCCGTATTTACGGCAGTCGCGCTTTACGGCCGTATTTACGGCAGTCGCGCTTTACGGCCGTATTTACGACAGTCGCGCTTTACGGCCGTATTTACGGCAGTCGCGCTTTACGGCCGTATTTACGACAGTCGCGCTTTACGGCCGTATTTACGGCAGTCCTGATTTACGGCCGTATTTACGGCAGTCGCGCTTTACGGCCGTATTTACGGCAGTCCTGATTTACGGCCGTATTTACGGCAGTCGCGCTTTACGGCCGTATTTACGGCAGTCGCGCTTTACGGCCGTATTTACGACAGTCGCGATTTACGGCCGTATTTACGACAGTCCGCGATTTACGGCCGTATTTACGACAGTCGCGCTTTACGGCCGTATTTACGGCAGTCGCGCTTTACGGCCGTATTTACGACAGTCGCGCTTTACGGCCGTATTTACGACAGTCGCGCTTTACGGCCGTATTTACGGCAGTCGCGATTTACGGCCGTATTTACGGCAGTCGCGCTTTACGGCCGTATTTACGGCAGTCGCGCTTTTCGGCCGTATTTACGGCAGTCGCGCTTTTACGGCCGTATTTACGGCAGTCGCGCTTTGCGGCCGTATTTACGGCAGTCGCGCTTTACGGCCGTATTTACGACAGTCGCTATTTACGGCCGTATTTACGGCAGTCGCGCTTTACGGTCGTATTTACGGCAGTCGCGATTTACGGCCGTATTTACGGCAGTCGCGCTTTACGGCCGTATTTACGACAGTCGCGCTTTGCGGCCGTATTTACGGCAGTCGCGCTTTACGGCCGTATTTACGGCAGTCGCTATTTACGGCCGTACTTACGGCAGTCGCGCTTTACGGCCGTATTTACTGCAGTCGCGATTTACGGCCGTATTTACGGCAGTCGCGCTTTACGGCCGTATTTACGACAGTCGCGCTTTACGGCCGTATTTACGACAGTCGCGATTTACGGCCGTATTTACGGCAGTCGCGCTTTACGGCCGTATTTACGGCAGTCGCGCTTTACGGCCGTATTTACGACAGTCGCGCTTTACGGCCGTATTTACGACAGTCGCGATTTACGGCCGTATTTACGGCAGTCGCGCTTTACGGCCGTATTTACGACAGTCGCGCTTTAACGGCCGTATTTACGGCAGTCGCGCTTTACGGCCGTATTTACGACAGTCGCGCTTTACGGCCGTATTTACGACAGTCGCGATTTACGGCCGTATTTACGACAGTCGCGCTTTACGGCCGTATTTACGACAGTCCCGATTTACGGCCGTATTTACGACAGTCGCGCTTTACGGCCGTATTTACGACAGTCGCGCTTTACGGCCGTATTTACGGCAGTCCTGATTTACGGCCGTATTTACGGCAGTCGCGCTTTACGGCCGTTTTTTCGGCAGTCGCGCTTTACGGCCGTATTTACGGCAGTCGCGCTTTACGGCCGTATTTACGACAGTCGCGCTTTACGGCCGTATTTACGGCAGTCGCGCTTTACGGCCGTATTTACGGCAGTCGCGATTTACGGCCGTATTTACGGCAGTCGCGCTTTACGGCCGTATTTACGACAGTCGCGCTTTAACGGCCGTATTTACGACAGTCGCGCTTTACGGCCGTATTTACGGCAGTCGCGCTTTACGGCCGTATTTACGACAGTCGCGCTTTACGGCCGTATTTACGACAGTCGCGCTTTACGGCTGTATTTACGACAGTCGCGATTTACGGCCGTATTTACGACAGTCGCGCTTTACGGCCGTATTTACGACAGTCGCGCTTTACGGCCGTATTTACGGCAGTCGCGCTTTACGGCCGTATTTACGGCAGTCGCGATTTACGGCCGTATTTACGGCAGTCGCGCTTTACGGCCGTATTTACGGCAGTCGCGCTTTACGGCCGTATTTACGGCAGTCGCGCTTTACGGCCGTATTGACGGCAGTCGCGCTTTACGGCCGTATTTACGGCAGTCGCGCTTTACGGCCGTATTTACGGCAGTCGCGCTTTACGGCCGTATTTACGACAGTCGCGCTTTACGGCCGTATTTACGGCAGTCGCGCTTTACGGCCGTATTTACGGCAGTCGCGCTTTACGGCCGTATTTACGACAGTCGCTATTTACGGCCGTATTTACGACAGTCGCGCTTTACGGCCGTATTTACGACAGTCGCTATTTACGGCCGTATTTACGACAGTCGCGCTTTACGGCCGTATTTACGGCAGTCGCGCTTTACGGCCGTATTTACGGCAGTCGCGCTTTACGTCCGTATTTACGGCAGTCGCGCTTTACGGCCGTATTTACGGCAGTCGCGCTTTACGGCCGTATTTACGACAGTCGCGCTTTACGGCCGTATTTACGACAGTCGCGATTTACGGCCGTATTTACGGCAGTCGCGCTTTACGGCCGTATTTACGACAGTCGCGCTTTACGGCCGTATTTACGACAGTCGCGCTTTACGGCCGTATTTACGACAGTCGCGATTTACGGCCGTATTTACGACAGTCGCGCTTTACGGCCGTATTTACGACAGTCGCGCTTTACGGCCGTAATACGGCAGTCCTGATTTACGGCCGTATTTACGGCAGTCCTGATTTACGGCCGTATTTACGGCAGTCGCGCTTTACGGCCGTATTTACGACAGTCGCGCTTTACGGCCGTATTTACGGCAGTCGCGCTTTACGGCCGTATTTACGACAGTCGCGCTTTACGGCCGTATTTACGACAGTCGCGATTTACGGCCGTATTTACGACAGTCGCGCTTTACGGCCGTATTTACGACAGTCGCGATTTACGGCCGTATTTACGACAGTCGCGCTTTACGGCCGTATTTACGACAGTCGCGCTTTACGGCCGTATTTACGGCAGTCCTGATTTACGGCCGTATTTACGGCAGTCGCGCTTTACGGCCGTATTTACGGCAGTCGCGCTTTACGGCCGTATTTACGGCAGTCGCGCTTTACGGCCGTATTTACGGCAGTCGCGCTTTACGGCCGTATTTACGACAGTCGCGATTTACGGCCGTATTTACGACAGTCGCGCTTTACGGCCGTATTTACGACAGTCGCGCTTTACGGCCGTATTTACGGCAGTCGCGATTTACGGCCGTATTTACGGCAGTCGCGCTTTACGGCCGTATTTACGGCAGTCGCGCTTTACGGCCGTATTTACGGCAGTCGCGCTTTGCGGCCGTATTTACGGCAGTCGCGCTTTACGGCCGTATTTACGACAGTCGCGCTTTACGGCCGTATTTACGGCAGTCGCGCTTTACGGCCGTATTTACGGCAGTCGCGCTTTACGGCCGTATTTACGGCAGTCGCGCTTTACGGCCGTATTTACGTCAGTCGCGATTTATGGCCGTATTTACGACAGTCGCGCTTTACGGCCGTATTTATGACAGTCACGCTTTACGGCCGTATTTACGACAGTCGCGCTTTACGGCCGTATTTACGGCAGTCGCGATTTACGGCCGTATTTACGGCAGTCGCGCTTTACGGCCGTATTTACGACAGTCGCGATTTACGGCCGTATTTACGACAGTCGCGCTTTACGGCCGTATTTACGACAGTCGCGCTTTACGGCCGTATTTACGACAGTCGCGCTTTGCGGCCGTATTTACGGCAGTCGCGCTTTACGGCCGTATTTACGACAGTCGCGCTTTACGGCCGTATTTACGGCAGTCGCGCTTTACGGCCGTATTTACGGCAGTCGCGCTTTACGGCCGTATTTACGACAGTCGCTATTTACGGCCGTATTTACGACAGTCGCGCTTTACGGCCGTATTTACGACAGTCGCTATTTACGGCCGTATTTACGACAGTCGCGCTTTACGGCCGTATTTACGGCAGTCGCGCTTTACGGCCGTATTTACGGCAGTCGCGCTTTACGGCCGTATTTACGGCAGTCGCGCTTTACGGCCGTATTTACGACAGTCGCGCTTTACGGCCGTATTTACGACAGTCGCGATTTACGGCCGTATTTACGACAGTCGCGCTTTACGGCCGTATTTACGGCAGTCGCGCTTTACGGCCGTATTTACGGCAGTCGCGCTTTACGGCCGTATTTACGACAGTCGCGCTTTACGGCCGTATTTACGACAGTCGCGCTTTACGGCCGTATTTACGACAGTCGCGATTTACGGCCGTATTTACGACAGTCGCGCTTTACGGCCGTATTTACGACAGTCGCGCTTTACGGCCGTATTTACGGCAGTCCTGATTTACGGCCGTATTTACGGCAGTCGCGCTTTACGGCCGTATTTACGGCAGTCCTGATTTACGGCCGTATTTACGGCAGTCGCGCTTTACGGCCGTATTTACGGCAGTCGCGCTTTACGGCCGTATTTACGACAGTCGCGATTTACGGCCGTATTTACGACAGTCGCGCTTTACGGCCGTATTTACGGCAGTCGCGCTTTACGGCCGTATTTACGACAGTCGCGCTTTACGGCCGTATTTACGGCAGTCGCGCTTTACGGCCGTATTTACGGCAGTCGCGCTTTACGGCCGTATTTACGGCAGTCGCGCTTTACGGCCGTATTTACGACAGTCGCGCTTTACGGCCGTATTTACGGCAGTCGCGCTTTACGGCCGTATTTACGACAGTCGCGCTTTACGGCCGTATTTACGGCAGTCCTGATTTACGGCCGTATTTACGGCAGTCGCGCTTTACGGCCGTATTTACGGCAGTCCTGATTTACGGCCGTATTTACGACAGTCGCGCTTTACGGCCGTATTTACGGCAGTCGCGCTTTACGGCCGTATTTACGACAGTCGCGCTTTACGGCCGTATTTACGACAGTCGCGATTTACGGCCGTATTTACGACAGTCGCGCTTTACGGCCGTATTTACGGCAGTCGCGCTTTACGGCCGTATTTACGACAGTCGCGCTTTACGGCCGTATTTACGACAGTCGCGCTTTACGGCCGTATTTACGGCAGTCGCGATTTACGGCCGTATTTACGGCAGTCGCGCTTTACGGCCGTATTTACGGCAGTCGCGCTTTTCGGCCGTATTTACGGCAGTCGCGCTTTACGGCCGTATTTACGGCAGTCGCGCTTTGCGGCCGTATTTACGGCAGTCGCGCTTTACGGCCGTATTTACGACAGTCGCTATTTACGGCCGTATTTACGGCAGTCGCGCTTTACGGTCGTATTTACGGCAGTCGCGATTTACGGCCGTATTTACGGCAGTCGCGCTTTACGGCCGTATTTACGACAGTCGCGCTTTGCGGCCGTATTTACGGCAGTCGCGCTTTACGGCCGTATTTACGGCAGTCGCTATTTACGGCCGTACTTACGGCAGTCGCGCTTTACGGCCGTATTTACGGCAGTCGCGATTTACGGCCGTATTTACGGCAGTCGCGCTTTACGGCCGTATTTACGACAGTCGCGCTTTACGGCCGTATTTACGACAGTCGCGATTTACGGCCGTATTTACGGCAGTCGCGCTTTACGGCCGTATTTACGGCAGTCGCGCTTTACGGCCGTATTTACGACAGTCGCGCTTTACGGCCGTATTTACGACAGTCGCGATTTACGGCCGTATTTACGGCAGTCGCGCTTTACGGCCGTATTTACGACAGTCGCGCTTTACGGCCGTATTTACGGCAGTCGCGCTTTACGGCCGTATTTACGACAGTCGCGCTTTACGGCCGTATTTACGACAGTCGCGATTTACGGCCGTATTTACGACAGTCGCGCTTTACGGCCGTATTTACGACAGTCCCGATTTACGGCCGTATTTACGACAGTCGCGCTTTACGGCCGTATTTACGACAGTCGCGCTTTACGGCCGTATTTACGGCAGTCCTGATTTACGGCCGTATTTACGGCAGTCGCGCTTTACGGCCGTTTTTTCGGCTGTCGCGCTTTACGGCCGTATTTACGGCAGTCGCGCTTTACGGCCGTATTTACGACAGTCGCGCTTTACGGCCGTATTTACGGCAGTCGCGCTTTACGGCCGTATTTACGGCAGTCGCGATTTACGGCCGTATTTACGGCAGTCGCGCTTTACGGCCGTATTTACGACAGTCGCGCTTTACGGCCGTATTTACGACAGTCGCGCTTTACGGCCGTATTTACGGCAGTCGCGCTTTACGGCCGTATTTACGACAGTCGCGCTTTACGGCCGTATTTACGACAGTCGCGCTTTACGGCCGTATTTACGACAGTCGCGATTTACGGCCGTATTTACGACAGTCGCGCTTTACGGCCGTATTTACGACAGTCGCGCTTTACGGCCGTATTTACGGCAGTCGCGCTTTACGGCCGTATTTACGGCAGTCGCGATTTACGGCCGTATTTACGGCAGTCGCGCTTTACGGCCGTATTTACGACAGTCGCGCTTTACGGCCGTATTTACGGCAGTCGCGCTTTACGGCCGTATTTACGGCAGTCGCGCTTTACGGCCGTATTGACGGCAGTCGCGCTTTACGGCCGTATTGACGGCAGTCGCGCTTTACGGCCGTATTTACGGCAGTCGCGCTTTACGGCCGTATTTACGACAGTCGCGCTTTACGGCCGTATTTACGGCAGTCGCGCTTTACGGCCGTATTTACGACAGTCGCGCTTTACGGCCGTATTTACGGCAGTCGCGCTTTACGGCCGTATTTACGGCAGTCGCGCTTTACGGCCGTATTTACGACAGTCGCTATTTACGGCCGTATTTACGGCAGTCGCGCTTTACGGCCGTATTTACGACAGTCGCTATTTACGGCCGTATTTACGACAGTCGCGCTTTACGGCCGTAATACGGCAGTCCTGATTTACGGCCGTATTTACGGCAGTCCTGATTTACGGCCGTATTTACGGCAGTCGCGCTTTACGGCCGTATTTACGACAGTCGCGCTTTACGGCCGTATTTACGACAGTCGCGCTTTACGGCCGTATTTACGACAGTCGCGCTTTACGGCCGTAATACGGCAGTCCTGATTTACGGCCGTATTTACGGCAGTCCTGATTTACGGCCGTATTTACGGCAGTCGCGCTTTACGGCCGTATTTACGACAGTCGCGCTTTACGGCCGTATTTACGGCAGTCGCGCTTTACGGCCGTATTTACGACAGTCGCGCTTTACGACCGTATTTACGACAGTCGCGATTTACGGCCGTATTTACGACAGTCGCGCTTTACGGCCGTATTTACGACAGTCGCGATTTACGGCGTATTTACGACAGTCGCGCTTTACGGCCGTATTTACGACAGTCGCGCTTTACGGCCGTATTTACGGCAGTCCTGATTTACGGCCGTATTTACGGCAGTCGCGCTTTACAGCCGTATTTACGGCAGTCGCGCTTTACGGCCGTATTTACGGCAGTCGCGCTTTACGGCCGTATTTACGACAGTCGCGATTTACGGCCGTATTTACGACAGTCGCGCTTTACGGCCGTATTTACGACAGTCGCGCTTTACGGCCGTATTTACGGCAGTCGCGATTTACGGCCGTATTTACGGCAGTCGCGCTTTACGGCCGTATTTACGGCAGTCGCGCTTTACGGCCGTATTTACGGCAGTCGCGCTTTACGGCCGTATTTACGACAGTCGCTATTTACGGCCGTATTTACGACAGTCGCGGTTTACGGCCGTATTTTACGGCAGTCGCGCTTTACGGCCGTATTTACGACAGTCGCGCTTTACGGCCGTATTTACGGCAGTCGCGCTTAACGGCCGTATTTACGGCAGTCGCGCTTTACGGCCGTATTTACGGCAGTCGCGATTTACGGCCGTATTTACGACAGTCGCGCTTTACGGCCGTATTTACGACAGTCGCGCTTTACGGCCGTATTTACGGCAGTCGCGATTTACGGCCGTATTTACGGCAGTCGCGCTTTACGGCCGTATTTACGACAGTCGCGCTTTACGGCCGTATTTACGACAGTCGCGATTTACGTCCGTATTTACGGCAGTCGCGCTTTACGGCCGTATTTACGACAGTCGCGCTTTACGGCCGTATTTACGACAGTCGCGCTTTACGGCCGTATTTACGACAGTCGCGCTTTACGGCCGTATTTACGGCAGTCGCGCTTTACGGCCGTATTTACGCAGTCGCGCTTTACGGCCGTATTTACGGCAGTCGCGATTTATGGCCGTATTTACGGGAGTCGCGCTTTACGGCCGTATTTACGACAGTCGCGCTTTACGGCCGTATTTACGGCAGTCGCGCTTTACGGCCGTATTTACGGCAGTCGCGCTTTACGGCCGTATTTACGGCAGTCGCGCTTTACGGCCGTATTTACGGCAGTCGCGCTTTACGGCCGTATTGACGGCAGTCGCGCTTTACGGCCGTATTTACGGCAGTCGCGCTTTACGGCCGTATTTACGGCAGTCGCGCTTTACGGCCGTATTTACGACAGTCGCGCTTTACGGCCGTATTTACGGCAGTCGCGCTTTACGGCCGTATTTACGACAGTCGCTATTTACGGCCGTATTTACGACAGTCGCCCTTTACGGCCGTATTTACGACAGTCGCGATTTACGGCCGTATTTACGGCAGTCGCGCTTTACGGCCGTATTTACGACAGTCGCGATTTACGGCCGTATTTACGACAGTCGCGCTTTACGGCCGTATTTACGACAGTCGCGCTTTACGGCCGTATTTACGGCAGTCCTGATTTACGGCCGTATTTACGGCAGTCGCGCTTTACGGCCGTATTTACGGCAGTCGCGCTTTACGGCCGTATTTACGACAGTCGCGCTTTACGGCCGTATTTACGACAGTCGCGATTTACGGCCGTATTTACGACAGTCGCGCTTTACGGCCGTATTTACGACAGTCGCGCTTTACGGCCGTATTTACGACAGTCGCGCTTTACGGCCGTATTTACGGCAGTCGCGATTTACGGCCGTATTTACGGCAGTCGCGCTTTACGGCCGTATTTACGACAGTCGCGCTTTACGGCCGTATTTACGGCAGTCGCGCTTTACGGCCGTATTTACGACAGTCGCGATTTACGGCCGTATTTACGACAGTCGCGGTTTACGGCCGTATTTACGACAGTCGCGCTTTACGGCCGTATTTACGGCAGTCGCGATTTACGGCCGTATTTACGGCAGTCGCGATTTACGGCCGTATTTACGGCAGTCGCGCTTTACGGCCGTATTTACGACAGTCGCGCTTTACGGCCGTATTTACGACAGTCGCGATTTACGGCCGTATTTACGGCAGTCGCGCTTTACGGCCGTATTTACGACAGTCGCGCTTTACGGCCGTATTTACGACAGTCGCGCTTTACGGCCGTATTTACGGCAGTCGCACTTTACGGCCGTATTTACGACAGTCGCGCTTTACGGCCGTATTTACGACAGTCGCGATTTACGGCCGTATTTACGACAGTCGCGCTTTACGGCCGTATTTACGACAGTCGCGTTTTACGGCCGTATTTACGGCAGTCGCGCTTTACGGCCGTATTTACGACAGTCGCGCTTTACGGCCGTATTTACGACAGTCGCGCTTTACGGCCGTATTTACGGCAGTCGCGCTTTACGGCCGTATTTACGGCAGTCGCGCTTTACGGCCGTATTTACGGCAGTCGCGCTTTACGGCCGTATTTACGGCAGTCGCGATTTACGGCCGTATTTACGGCAGTCGCGCTTTACGGCCGTATTTACGGCAGTCGCGCTTTACGGCCGTATTTACGGCAGTCGCGCTTTACGGCCGTATTTAGGACAGTCGCGCTTTACGGCCGTATTTACGGCAGTCGCGCTTTACGGCCGTATTTACGGCAGTCGCGCTTTACGGCCGTATTTACGGCAGTCGCGCTTTACGGCCGTATTTACGGCAGTCGCGCTTTACGGCCGTATTTACGGCAGTCGCGCTTTACGGCCGTATTTACGGCAGTCGCGCTTTACGGCCGTATTTACGGCAGTCGCGCTTTACGGCCGTAATTACGGCAGTCGCGCTTTACGGCCGTATTTACGGCAGTCGCGCTTTACGGCCGTATTTACGGCAGTCGCGCTTTACGGCCGTATTTACGGCAGTCGCGCTTTACGGCCGTAGTTACGGCAGTCGCGCTTTACGGCCGTATTTACGACAGTCGCGCTTTACGGCCGTATTCACGGCAGTCGCGCTTTACGGCCGTATTTACGACAGTCGCGCTTTACGGCCGTATTTACGACAGTCGCGATTTACGGCCGTAGTTACGACAGTCGCGCTTTACGGCCGTATTTAGGACAGTCGCGCTTTACGGCCGTATTTACGACAGTCGCGCTTTACGGCCGTATTTACGGCAGTCGCGCTTTACGGCCGTATTTACGGCAGTCGCGCTTTACGGCCGTATTTACGGCAGTCGCGCTTTACGGCCGTATTTACGGCAGTCGCGCTTTACGGCCGTATTTACGGCAGTCGCGCTTTGCGGCCGTATTTACGGCAGTCGCGCTTTACGGCCGTATTTACGACAGTCGCTATTTACGGCCGTATTTACGGCAGTCGCGCTTTACGGCCGTATTTACGGCAGTCGCGCTTTACGGCCGTATTTACGGCAGTCGCGCTTTACGGCCGTATTTACGACAGTCGCGATTTACGGCCGTATTTACGGCAGTCGCGGTTTACGGCCGTATTTACGACAGTCGCGCTTTACGGCCGTATTTACGGCAGTCGCGATTTACGGCCGTATTTACGGCAGTCGCGATTTACGGCCGTATTTACGGCAGTCGCGCTTTACGGCCGTATTTACGACAGTCGCGCTTTACGGCCGTATTTACGACAGTCGCGATTTACGGCCGTATTTACGGCAGTCGCGCTTTACGGCCGTATTTACGACAGTCGCGCTTTACGGCCGTATTTACGACAGTCGCGCTTTACGGCCGTATTTACGACAGTCGCGCTTTACGGCCGTATTTACGACAGTCGCGCTTTACGGCCGTATTTACGACAGTCGCGCTTTACGGCCGTATTTACGGCAGTCGCGCTTTACGGCCGTATTTACGACAGTCGCGCTTTACGGCCGTATTTACGACAGTCGCGATTTACGGCCGTATTTACGACAGTCGCGCTTTACGGCCGTATTTACGACAGTCGCGTTTTACGGCCGTATTTACGGCAGTCGCGCTTTACGGCCGTATTTACGACAGTCGCACTTTACGGCCGTATTTACGACAGTCGCGCTTTACGGCCGTATTTACGGCAGTCGCGCTTTACGGCCGTATTTACGGCAGTCGCGCTTTACGGCCGTATTTACGGCAGTCGCGATTTACGGCCGTATTTACGGCAGTCGCGCTTTACGGCCGTATTTACGGCAGTCGCGCTTTACGGCCGTATTTACGGCAGTCGCGCTTTACGGCCGTATTTAGGACAGTCGCGCTTTACGGCCGTATTTACGGCAGTCGCGCTTTACGGCCGTATTTACGGCAGTCGCGCTTTACGGCCGTATTTACGGCAGTCGCGCTTTACGGCCGTATTTACGACAGTCGCGCTTTACGGCCGTATTTACGGCAGTCGCGCTTTACGGCCGTATTTACGGCAGTCGCGCTTTACGGCCGTATTTACGGCAGTCGCGCTTTACGGCCGTAATTACGGCAGTCGCGCTTTACGGCCGTATTTACGGCAGTCGCGCTTTACGGCCGTATTCACGGCAGTCGCGCTTTACGGCCGTATTTACGGCAGTCGCGCTTTACGGCCGTATTTACGGCAGTCGCGCTTTACGGCCGTAGTTACGGCAGTCGCGCTTTACGGCCGTATTTACGACAGTCGCGCTTTACGGCCGTATTCACGGCAGTCGCGCTTTACGGCCGTATTTACGACAGTCGCGCTTTACGGCCGTATTTACGACAGTCGCGATTTACGGCCGTAGTTACGACAGTCGCGCTTTACGGCCGTATTTAGGACAGTCGCGCTTTACGGCCGTATTTACGACAGTCGCGCTTTACGGCCGTATTTACGGCAGTCGCGCTTTACGGCCGTATTTACGGCAGTCGCGCTTTACGGCCGTATTTACGGCAGTCGCGCTTTACGGCCGTATTTACGGCAGTCGCGCTTTGCGGCCGTATTTACGGCAGTCGCGCTTTACGGCCGTATTTACGACAGTCGCTATTTACGGCCGTATTTACGGCAGTCGCGCTTTACGGCCGTATTTACGGCAGTCGCGCTTTACGGCCGTATTTACGGCAGTCGCGCTTTACGGCCGTATTTACGACAGTCGCGCTTTACGGCCGTATTTACGGCAGTCGCGCTTTACGGCCGTATTTACGGCAGTCGCGCTTTACGGCCGTATTTACGGCAGTCGCGCTTTACGGCCGTATTTACGGCAGTCGCGCTTTGCGGCCGTATTTACGGCAGTCGCGCTTTACGGCCGTATTTACGACAGTCGCTATTTACGGCCGTATTTACGGCAGTCGCGCTTTACGGCCGTATTTACGGCAGTCGCGCTTTACGGCCGTATTTACGGCAGTCGCGCTTTACGGCCGTATTTACGACAGTCGCGATTTACGGCCGTATTTACGACAGTCGCGGTTTACGGCCGTATTTACGACAGTCGCGCTTTACGGCCGTATTTACGGCAGTCGCGATTTACGGCCGTATTTACGGCAGTCGCGATTTACGGCCGTATTTACGGCAGTCGCGCTTTACGGCCGTATTTACGACAGTCGCGCTTTACGGCCGTATTTACGACAGTCGCGATTTACGGCCGTATTTACGGCAGTCGCGCTTTACGGCCGTATTTACGACAGTCGCGCTTTACGGCCGTATTTACGACAGTCGCGCTTTACGGCCGTATTTACGACAGTCGCGCTTTACGGCCGTATTTACGACAGTCGCGCTTTACGGCCGTATTTACGACAGTCGCGCTTTACGGCCGTATTTACGGCAGTCGCGCTTTACGGCCGTATTTACGACAGTCGCGCTTTACGGCCGTATTTACGACAGTCGCGATTTACGGCCGTATTTACGACAGTCGCGCTTTACGGCCGTATTTACGACAGTCGCGTTTTACGGCCGTATTTACGGCAGTCGCGCTTTACGGCCGTATTTACGACAGTCGCGCTTTACGGCCGTATTTACGACAGTCGCGCTTTACGGCCGTATTTACGGCAGTCGCGCTTTACGGCCGTATTTACGGCAGTCGCGCTTTACGGCCGTATTTACGGCAGTCGCGCTTTACGGCCGTATTTACGGCAGTCGCGATTTACGGCCGTATTTACGGCAGTCGCGCTTTACGGCCGTATTTACGGCAGTCGCGCTTTACGGCCGTATTTACGGCAGTCGCGCTTTACGGCCGTATTTAGGACAGTCGCGCTTTACGGCCGTATTTACGGCAGTCGCGCTTTACGGCCGTATTTACGGCAGTCGCGCTTTACGGCCGTATTTACGGCAGTCGCGCTTTACGGCCGTATTTACGACAGTCGCGCTTTACGGCCGTATTTACGGCAGTCGCGCTTTACGGCCGTATTTACGGCAGTCGCGCTTTACGGCCGTATTTACGGCAGTCGCGCTTTACGGCCGTAATTACGGCAGTCGCGCTTTACGGCCGTATTTACGGCAGTCGCGCTTTACGGCCGTATTTACGGCAGTCGCGCTTTACGGCCGTATTTACGGCAGTCGCGCTTTACGGCCGTATTTACGGCAGTCGCGCTTTACGGCCGTATTTACGACAGTCGCGCTTTACGGCCGTATTCACGGCAGTCGCGCTTTACGGCCGTATTCACGACAGTCGCGCTTTACGGCCGTATTTACGACAGTCGCGATTTACGGCCGTAGTTACGACAGTCGCGCTTTACGGCCGTATTTAGGACAGTCGCGCTTTACGGCCGTATTTACGACAGTCGCGCTTTACGGCCGTATTTACGGCAGTCGCGCTTTACGGCCGTATTTACGGCAGTCGCGCTTTACGGCCGTATTTACGGCAGTCGCGCTTTACGGCCGTATTTACGGCAGTCGCGCTTTGCGGCCGTATTTACGGCAGTCGCGCTTTACGGCCGTATTTACGACAGTCGCTATTTACGGCCGTATTTACGGCAGTCGCGCTTTACGGCCGTATTTACGGCAGTCGCGCTTTACGGCCGTATTTACGGCAGTCGCGCTTTACGGCCGTATTTACGACAGTCGCGCTTTACGGCCGTATTTACGGCAGTCGCGCTTTACGGCCGTATTTACGGCAGTCGCGCTTTACGGCCGTATTTACGGCAGTCGCGATTTACGGCCGTATTTACGACAGTCGCGCTTTACGGCCGTATTTACGACAGTCGCGCTTTACGGCCGTATTTACGACAGTCGCGCTTTACGGCCGTATTTACGGCAGTCGCGATTTACGGCCGTATTTACGGCAGTCGCGCTTTACGGCCGTATTTACGACAGTCGCGATTTACGGCCGTATTTACGACAGTCGCGCTTTACGGCCGTATTTACGACAGTCGCGCTTTACGGCCGTATTTACGACAGTCGCGCTTTACGGCCGTATTTACGGCAGTCGCGATTTACGGCCGTATTTACGGCAGTCGCGCTTTACGGCCGTATTTACGACAGTCGCGCTTTACGGCCGTATTTACGGCAGTCGCGCTTTACGGCCGTATTTACGGCAGTCGCGCTTTACGGCCGTATTTACGGCAGTCGCGCTTTACGGCCGTATTTACGGCAGTCGCGCTTTACGGCCGTATTTACGGCAGTCGCGCTTTACGGCCGTATTTACGGCAGTCGCGCTTTACGGCCGTATTTACGACAGTCGCGCTTTACGGCCGTATTTACGGCAGTCGCGCTTTACGGCCGTATTTACGGCAGTCGCGCTTTACGGCCGTATTTACGACAGTCGCTATTTACGGCCGTATTTACGACAGTCGCGCTTTACGGCCGTATTTACGACAGTCGCTATTTACGGCCGTATTTACGACAGTCGCGCTTTACGGCCGTATTTACGGCAGTCGCGCTTTACGGCCGTATTTACGGCAGTCGCGCTTTACGGCCGTATTTACGGCAGTCGCGCTTTACGGCCGTATTTACGGCAGTCGCGCTTTACGGCCGTATTTACGACAGTCGCGCTTTACGGCCGTATTTACGACAGTCGCGATTTACGGCCGTATTTACGGCAGTCGCGCTTTACGGCCGTATTTACGACAGTCGCGCTTTACGGCCGTATTTACGACAGTCGCGATTTACGGCCGTATTTACGACAGTCGCGCTTTACGGCCGTATTTACGACAGTCGCGCTTTACGGCCGTAATACGGCAGTCCTGATTTACGGCCGTATTTACGGCAGTCCTGATTTACGGCCGTATTTACGGCAGTCGCGCTTTACGGCCGTATTTACGACAGTCGCGCTTTACGGCCGTATTTACGGCAGTCGCGCTTTACGGCCGTATTTACGGCAGTCGCGCTTTACGGCCGTATTTACGACAGTCGCGATTTACGGCCGTATTTACGACAGTCGCGCTTTACGGCCGTATTTACGACAGTCGCGATTTACGGCCGTATTTACGACAGTCGCGCTTTACGGCCGTATTTACGACAGTCGCGCTTTACGGCCGTATTTACGGCAGTCCTGATTTACGGCCGTATTTACGGCAGTCGCGCTTTACGGCCGTATTTACGGCAGTCGCGCTTTACGGCCGTATTTACGGCAGTCGCGCTTTACGGCCGTATTTACGGCAGTCGCGCTTTACGGCCGTATTTACGACAGTCGCGATTTACGGCCGTATTTACGGCAGTCGCGCTTTACGGCCGTATTTACGACAGTCGCGCTTTACGGCCGTATTTACGGCAGTCGCGCTTTACGGCCGTATTTACGACAGTCGCGATTTACGGCCGTATTTACGACAGTCGCGCTTTACGGCCGTATTTACGACAGTCGCGCTTTACGGCCGTATTTACGACAGTCGCGCTTTACGGCCGTATTTACGGCAGTCCTGATTTACGGCCGTATTTACGGCAGTCGCGCTTTACGGCCGTATTTACGGCAGTCCTGATTTACGGCCGTATTTACGGCAGTCGCGCTTTACGGCCGTATTTACGGCAGTCGCGCTTTACGGCCGTATTTACGACAGTCGCGCTTTACGGCCGTATTTACGACAGTCGCGATTTACGGCCGTATTTACGACAGTCGCGCTTTACGGCCGTATTTACGGCAGTCGCGCTTTACGGCCGTATTTACGACAGTCGCGCTTTACGGCCGTATTTACGACAGTCGCTATTTACGGCCGTATTTACGACAGTCGCGCTTTACGGCCGTATTTACGGCAGTCGCGCTTTACGGCCGTATTTACGGCAGTCGCGCTTTACGGCCGTATTTACGACAGTCGCGATTTACGGCCGTATTTACGACAGTCGCGCTTTACGGCCGTATTTACGACAGTCGCGCTTTACGGCCGTATTTACGGCAGTCCTGATTTACGGCCGTATTTACGGCAGTCGCGCTTTACGGCCGTATTTACGGCAGTCCTGATTTACGGCCGTATTTACGGCAGTCGCGCTTTACGGCCGTATTTACGGCAGTCGCGCTTTACGGCCGTATTTACGACAGTCGCGCTTTACGGCCGTATTTACGACAGTCGCGATTTACGGCCGTATTTACGACAGTCGCGCTTTACGGCCGTATTTACGGCAGTCGCGCTTTACGGCCGTATTTACGACAGTCGCGCTTTACGGCCGTATTTACGACAGTCGCGCTTTACGGCCGTATTTACGGCAGTCGCGCTTTACGGCCGTATTTACGGCAGTCGCGCTTTACGGCCGTATTTACGGCAGTCGCGCTTTACGGCCGTATTTACGGCAGTCGCGCTTTACGGCCGTATTTACGGCAGTCGCGCTTTGCGGCCGTATTTACGGCAGTCGCGCTTTACGGCCGTATTTACGACAGTCGCTATTTACGGCCGTATTTACGGCAGTCGCGCTTTACGGCCGTATTTACGGCAGTCGCGATTTACGGCCGTATTTACGGCAGTCGCGCTTTACGGCCGTATTTACGACAGTCGCGCTTTGCGGCCGTATTTACGGCAGTCGCGCTTTACGGCCGTATTTACGGCAGTCGCTATTTACGGCCGTATTTACGGCAGTCGCGCTTTACGGCCGTATTTACGGCAGTCGCGATTTACGGCCGTATTTACGGCAGTCGCGCTTTACGGCCGTATTTACGGCAGTCGCGCTTTACGGCCGTATTTACGACAGTCGCGATTTACGGCCGTATTTACGGCAGTCGCGCTTTACGGCCGTATTTACGGCAGTCGCGCTTTACGGCCGTATTTACGACAGTCGCGCTTTACGGCCGTATTTACGACAGTCGCGATTTACGGCCGTATTTACGGCAGTCGCGCTTTACGGCCGTATTTACGACAGTCGCGCTTTACGGCCGTATTTACGGCAGTCGCGCTTTACGGCCGTATTTACGACAGTCGCGCTTTACGGCCGTATTTACGACAGTCGCGATTTACGGCCGTATTTACGACAGTCGCGCTTTACGGCCGTATTTACGACAGTCGCGATTTACGGCCGTATTTACGACAGTCGCGCTTTACGGCCGTATTTACGACAGTCGCGCTTTACGGCCGTATTTACGGCAGTCCTGATTTACGGCCGTATTTACGGCAGTCGCGCTTTACGGCCGTTTTTTCGGCAGTCGCGCTTTACGGCCGTATTTACGACAGTCGCGCTTTACGGCCGTATTTACGACAGTCGCGCTTTACGGCCGTATTTACGACAGTCGCGCTTTACGGCCGTATTTACGACAGTCGCGCTTTACGGCCGTATTTACGACAGTCGCGCTTTACGGCCGTATTTACGGCAGTCGCGCTTTACGGCCGTATTTACGGCAGTCGCGCTTTACGGCCGTATTTACGACAGTCGCGCTTTACGGCCGTATTTACGACAGTCGCGATTTACGGCCGTATTTACGACAGTCGCGCTTTACGGCCGTATTTACGACAGTCGCGCTTTACGGCCGTATTTACGGCAGTCGCGCTTTACGGCCGTATTTACGGCAGTCGCGATTTACGGCCGTATTTACGGCAGTCGCGCTTTACGGCCGTATTTACGACAGTCGCGCTTTACGGCCGTATTTACGGCAGTCGCGCTTTACGGCCGTATTTACGGCAGTCGCGCTTTACGGCCGTATTTACGGCAGTCGCGCTTTACGGCCGTATTGACGGCAGTCGCGCTTTACGGCCGTATTTACGGCAGTCGCGCTTTACGGCCGTATTTACGGCAGTCGCGCTTTACGGCCGTATTTACGACAGTCGCGCTTTACGGCCGTATTTACGGCAGTCGCGCTTTACGGCCGTATTTACGACAGTCGCGCTTTACGGCCGTATTTACGGCAGTCGCGCTTTACGGCCGTATTTACGGCAGTCGCGCTTTACGGCCGTATTTACGACAGTCGCTATTTACGGCCGTATTTACGACAGTCGCGCTTTACGGCCGTATTTACGACAGTCGCTATTTACGGCCGTATTTACGACAGTCGCGCTTTACGGCCGTAATACGGCAGTCCTGATTTACGGCCGTATTTACGGCAGTCCTGATTTACGGCCGTATTTACGGCAGTCGCGCTTTACGGCCGTATTTACGACAGTCGCGCTTTACGGCCGTATTTACGGCAGTCGCGCTTTACGGCCGTATTTACGACAGTCGCGCTTTACGGCCGTATTTACGGCAGTCGCGCTTTACGGCCGTATTTACGGCAGTCCTGATTTACGGCCGTATTTACGGCAGTCGCGCTTTACGGCCGTATTTACGGCAGTCGCGCTTTACGGCCGTATTTACGACAGTCGCGCTTTACGGCCGTATTTACGACAGTCGCGATTTACGGCCGTATTTACGACAGTCGCGCTTTACGGCCGTATTTACGGCAGTCGCGCTTTACGGCCGTATTTACGACAGTCGCGCTTTACGGCCGTATTTACGACAGTCGCGCTTTACGGCCGTATTTACGGCAGTCGCGCTTTACGGCCGTATTTACGGCAGTCGCGCTTTACGGCCGTATTTACGGCAGTCGCGCTTTACGGCCGTATTTACGACAGTCGCGCTTTACGGCGGTATTTACGACAGTCGCGATTTACGGCCGTATTTACGGCAGTCGCGCTTTACGGCCGTATTTACGACAGTCGCGCTTTACGGCCGTATTTACGGCAGTCGCGCTTTACGGCCGTATTTACGACAGTCGCGATTTACGGCCGTATTTACGACAGTCGCGCTTTACGGCCGTATTTACGACAGTCGCGATTTACGGCCGTATTTACGACAGTCGCGCTTTACGGCCGTATTTACGACAGTCGCGCTTTACGGCCGTATTTACGGCAGTCCTGATTTACGGCCGTATTTACGGCAGTCGCGCTTTACGGCCGTATTTACGGCAGTCGCGCTTTACGGCCGTATTTACGGCAGTCGCGCTTTACGGCCGTATTTACGGCAGTCGCGCTTTACGGCCGTATTTACGACAGTCGCTATTTACGGCCGTATTTACGACAGTCGCGGTTTACGGCCGTATTTACGGCAGTCGCGCTTTACGGCCGTATTTACGACAGTCGCGCTTTACGGCCGTATTTACGGCAGTCGCGCTTTACGGCCGTATTTACGGCAGTCGCGATTTACGGCCGTATTTACGGCAGTCGCGCTTTACGGCCGTATTTACGACAGTCGCGCTTTACGGCCGTATTTACGACAGTCGCGATTTACGGCCGTATTTACGGCAGTCGCGCTTTACGGCCGTATTTACGACAGTCGCGCTTTACGGCCGTATTTACGACAGTCGCGCTTTACGGCCGTATTTACGACAGTCGCGCTTTACGGCCGTATTTACGACAGTCGCGCTTTACGGCCGTATTTACGACAGTCGCGCTTTACGGCCGTATTTACGGCAGTCGCGCTTTACGGCCGTATTTACGGCAGTCGCGCTTTACGGCCGTATTTACGACAGTCGCGCTTTACGGCCGTATTTACGGCAGTCGCGCTTTACGGCCGTATTTACGACAGTCGCGCTTTACGGCCGTATTTACGACAGTCGCGCTTTACGGCCGTATTTAGGACAGTCGCTATTTACGGCCGTATTTACGGCAGTCGCGCTTTACGGCCGTATTTACGACAGTCGCGCTTTACGGCCGTATTTACGGCAGTCGCGCTTTACGGCCGTATTTACGGCAGTCGCGATTTACGGCCGTATTTACGGCAGTCGCGCTTTACGGCCGTATTTACGACAGTCGCGCTTTACGGCCGTATTTACGACAGTCGCGATTTACGGCCGTATTTACGGCAGTCGCGCTTTACGGCCGTATTTACGACAGTCGCGCTTTACGGCCGTATTTACGACAGTCGCGCTTTACGGCCGTATTTACGACAGTCGCGATTTACGGCCGTATTTACGACAGTCGCGCTTTACGGCCGTATTTACGACAGTCGCGCTTTACGGCCGTATTTACGGCAGTCGCGCTTTACGGCCGTATTTACGACAGTCGCGATTTACGGCCGTATTTACGACAGTCGCGCTTTACGGCCGTATTTACGACAGTCGCGCTTTACGGCCGTATTTACGGCAGTCGCGCTTTACGGCCGTATTTACGGCAGTCGCGATTTACGGCCGTATTTACGGCAGTCGCGCTTTACGGCCGTATTTACGGCAGTCGCGCTTTACGGCCGTATTTACGGCAGTCGCGCTTTACGGCCGTATTTACGACAGTCGCGCTTTACGGCCGTATTTACGGCAGTCGCGCTTTACGGCCGTATTTACGGCAGTCGCGCTTTACGGCCGTATTTACGACAGTCGCGCTTTACGGCCGTATTTACGGCAGTCGCGCTTTACGGCCGTATTTACGGCAGTCGCGCTTTACGGCCGTATTTACGACAGTCGCTATTTACGGCCGTATTTACGACAGTCGCGCTTTACGGCCGTATTTACGACAGTCGCTATTTACGGCCGTATTTACGACAGTCGCGCTTTACGGCCGTATTTACGACAGTCGCGCTTTACGGCCGTATTTACGGCAGTCGCGCTTTACGGCCGTATTTACGACAGTCGCGCTTTACGGCCGTATTTACGACAGTCGCGATTTACGGCCGTATTTACGGCAGTCGCGCTTTACGGCCGTATTTACGACAGTCGCGCTTTACGGCCGTATTTACGGCAGTCGCGCTTTACGGCCGTATTTACGGCAGTCCTGATTTACGGCCGTATTTACGGCAGTCGCGCTTTACGGCCGTATTTACGGCAGTCGCGCTTTACGGCCGTATTTACGACAGTCGCGCATTACGGCCGTATTTACGACAGTCGCGATTTACGGCCGTATTTACGACAGTCGCGCTTTACGGCCGTATTTACGGCAGTCGCGCTTTACGGCCGTATTTACGACAGTCGCGCTTTACGGCCGTATTTACGACAGTCGCGCTTTACGGCCGTATTTACGGCAGTCGCGCTTTACGGCCGTATTTACGGCAGTCGCGCTTTACGGCCGTATTTACGGCAGTCGCGCTTTACGGCCGTATTTACGGCAGTCGCGCTTTACGGCCGTATTTACGACAGTCGCTATTTACGGCGGTATTTACGACAGTCGCGATTTACGGCCGTATTTACGGCAGTCGCGCTTTACGGCCGTATTTACGACAGTCGCGCTTTACGGCCGTATTTACGGCAGTCGCGCTTTACGGCCGTATTTACGACAGTCGCGATTTACGGCCGTATTTACGACAGTCGCGCTTTACGGCCGTATTTACGACAGTCGCGATTTACTGCCGTATTTACGACAGTCGCGCTTTACGGCCGTATTTACGACAGTCGCGCTTTACGGCCGTATTTACGGCAGTCCTGATTTACGGCCGTATTTACGGCAGTCGCGCTTTACGGCCGTATTTACGGCAGTCCTGATTTACGGCCGTATTTACGGCAGTCGCGCTTTACGGCCGTATTTACGGCAGTCGCGCTTTACGGCCGTATTTACGACAGTCGCGCTTTACGGCCGTATTTACGACAGTCGCGATTTACGGCCGTATTTACGACAGTCGCGCTTTACGGCCGTATTTACGGCAGTCGCGCTTTACGGCCGTATTTACGGCAGTCGCGCTTTACGGCCGTATTTACGACAGTCGCGCTTTGCGGCCGTATTTACGGCAGTCGCGCTTTACGGCCGTATTTACGACAGTCGCTATTTACGGCCGTATTTACGGCAGTCGCGCTTTACGGCCGTATTTACGGCAGTCGCGATTTACGGCCGTATTTACGGCAGTCGCGCTTTACGGCCGTATTTACGACAGTCGCTATTTACGGCCGTATTTACGGCAGTCGCGCTTTACGGCCGTATTTACGGCAGTCGCGATTTACGGCCGTATTTACGGCAGTCGCGCTTTGCGGCCGTATTTACGGCAGTCGCGCTTTACGGCCGTATTTACGACAGTCGCTATTTACGGCCGTATTTACGACAGTCGCGATTTACGGCCGTATTTACGGCAGTCGCGCTTTACGGCCGTATTTACGACAGTCGCGATTTACGGCCGTATTTACGGCAGTCGCGCTTTACGGCCGTATTTACGACAGTCGCGCTTTACGGCCGTATTTACGGCAGTCGCGCTTTACGGCCGTATTTACGACAGTCGCGCTTTACGGCCGTATTTACGGCAGTCGCGCTTTACGGCCGTATTTACGACAGTCGCGATTTACGGCCGTATTTACGACAGTCGCGCTTTACGGCCGTATTTACGGCAGTCCTGATTTACGGCCGTATTTACGGCAGTCGCGCTTTACGGCCGTATTTACGGCAGTCGCGCTTTACGGCCGTATTTACGACAGTCGCGCTTTACGGCCGTATTTACGACAGTCGCGATTTACGGCCGTATTTACGACAGTCGCGCTTTACGGCCGTATTTACGACAGTCGCGCTTTACGGCCGTATTTACGACAGTCGCGCTTTACGGCCGTATTTACGACAGTCGCGATTTACGGCCGTATTTACGACAGTCGCGCTTTACGGCCGTATTTACGACAGTCGCGCTTTACGGCCGTAATACGGCAGTCCTGATTTACGGCCGTATTTACGGCAGTCCTGATTTACGGCCGTATTTACGGCAGTCGCGCTTTACGGCCGTATTTACGACAGTCGCGCTTTACGGCCGTATTTACGGCAGTCGCGCTTTACGGCCGTATTTATGACAGTCGCGCTTTACGGCCGTATTTACGACAGTCGCGATTTACGGCCGTATTTACGACAGTCGCGCTTTACGGCCGTATTTACGACAGTCGCGATTTACGGCCGTATTTACGACAGTCGCGCTTTACGGCCGTATTTACGACAGTCGCGCTTTACGGCCGTATTTACGGCAGTCCTGATTTACGGCCGTATTTACGGCAGTCGCGCTTTACGGCCGTATTTACGGCAGTCGCGCTTTACGGCCGTATTTACGGCAGTCGCGCTTTACGGCCGTATTTACGGCAGTCGCGCTTTACGGCCGTATTTACGACAGTCGCGCTTTACGGCCGTATTTACGACAGTCGCGCTTTACGGCCGTATTTACGGCAGTCGCGATTTACGGCCGTATTTACGGCAGTCGCGCTTTACGGCCGTATTTACGGCAGTCGCGCTTTACGGCCGTATTTACGACAGTCGCTATTTACGGCCGTATTTACGACAGTCGCGCTTTACGGCCGTATTTACGGCAGTCGCGCTTTACGGCCGTATTTACGGCAGTCGCGCTTTACGGCCGTATTTACGGCAGTCGCGCTTTACGGCCGTATTTACGACAGTCGCGCTTTACGGCCGTATTTACGACAGTCGCGATTTACGGCCGTATTTACGGCAGTCGCGCTTTACGGCCGTATTTACGGCAGTCGCGCTTTACGGCCGTATTTACGGCAGTCGCGCTTTACGGCCGTATTTACGACAGTCGCGCTTTACGGCCGTATTTACGACAGTCGCGCTTTACGGCCGTATTTACGACAGTCGCGATTTACGGCCGTATTTACGACAGTCGCGCTTTACGGCCGTATTTACGACAGTCGCGCTTTACGGCCGTATTTACGGCAGTCCTGATTTACGGCCGTATTTACGGCAGTCGCGCTTTACGGCCGTATTTACGGCAGTCCTGATTTACGGCCGTATTTACGGCAGTCGCGCTTTACGGCCGTATTTACGGCAGTCGCGCTTTACGGCCGTATTTACGACAGTCGCGATTTACGGCCGTATTTACGGCAGTCGCGCTTTACGGCCGTATTTACGGCAGTCGCGCTTTACGGCCGTATTTACGACAGTCGCGCTTTACGGCCGTATTTACGGCAGTCGCGCTTTACGGCCGTATTTACGGCAGTCGCGCTTTACGGCCGTATTTACGGCAGTCGCGCTTTACGGCCGTATTTACGACAGTCGCGCTTTACGGCCGTATTTACGGCAGTCGCGCTTTACGGCCGTATTTACGACAGTCGCGCTTTACGGCCGTATTTACGGCAGTCCTGATTTACGGCCGTATTTACGGCAGTCGCGCTTTACGGCCGTATTTACGGCAGTCCTGATTTACGGCCGTATTTACGGCAGTCGCGCTTTACGGCCGTATTTACGGCAGTCGCGCTTTACGGCCGTATTTACGACAGTCGCGCTTTACGGCCGTATTTACGACAGTCGCGATTTACGGCCGTATTTACGACAGTCGCGCTTTACGGCCGTATTTACGGCAGTCGCGCTTTACGGCCGTATTTACGACAGTCGCGCTTTACGGCCGTATTTACGACAGTCGCGCTTTACGGCCGTATTTACGGCAGTCGCGATTTACGGCCGTATTTACGGCAGTCGCGCTTTACGGCCGTATTTACGGCAGTCGCGCTTTACGGCCGTATTTACGGCAGTCGCGCTTTACGGCCGTATTTACGGCAGTCGCGCTTTGCGGCCGTATTTACGGCAGTCGCGCTTTACGGCCGTATTTACGACAGTCGCTATTTACGGCCGTATTTACGGCAGTCGCGCTTTACGGCCGTATTTACGGCAGTCGCGATTTACGGCCGTATTTACGGCAGTCGCGCTTTACGGCCGTATTTACGACAGTCGCGCTTTGCGGCCGTATTTACGGCAGTCGCGCTTTACGGCCGTATTTACGGCAGTCGCTATTTACGGCCGTACTTACGGCAGTCGCGCTTTACGGCCGTATTTACGGCAGTCGCGATTTACGGCCGTATTTACGGCAGTCGCGCTTTACGGCCGTATTTACGACAGTCGCGCTTTACGGCCGTATTTACGACAGTCGCGATTTACGGCCGTATTTACGGCAGTCGCGCTTTACGGCCGTATTTACGGCAGTCGCGCTTTACGGCCGTATTTACGACAGTCGCGCTTTACGGCCGTATTTACGACAGTCGCGATTTACGGCCGTATTTACGGCAGTCGCGCTTTGCGGCCGTATTTACGACAGTCGCGCTTTACGGCCGTATTTACGGCAGTCGCGCTTTACGGCCGTATTTACGACAGTCGCGCTTTACGGCCGTATTTACGACAGTCGCGATTTACGGCCGTATTTACGACAGTCGCGCTTTACGGCCGTATTTACGACAGTCCCGATTTACGGCCGTATTTACGACAGTCGCGCTTTACGGCCGTATTTACGACAGTCGCGCTTTACGGCCGTATTTACGGCAGTCCTGATTTACGGCCGTATTTACGGCAGTCGCGCTTTACGGCCGTTTTTTCGGCAGTCGCGCTTTACGGCCGTATTTACGGCAGTCGCGCTTTACGGCCGTATTTACGACAGTCGCGCTTTACGGCCGTATTTACGGCAGTCGCGCTTTACGGCCGTATTTACGGCAGTCGCGATTTACGGCCGTATTTACGGCAGTCGCGCTTTACGGCCGTATTTACGACAGTCGCGCTTTACGGCCGTATTTACGACAGTCGCGCTTTACGGCCGTATTTACGGCAGTCGCGCTTTACGGCCGTATTTACGACAGTCGCGCTTTACGGCCGTATTTACGACAGTCGCGCTTTACGGCCGTATTTACGACAGTCGCGCTTTACGGCCGTATTTACGGCAGTCGCGCTTTACGGCCGTATTTACGACAGTCGCGCTTTACGGCCGTATTTACGGCAGTCGCGATTTACGGCCGTATTTACGGCAGTCGCGCTTTACGGCCGTATTTACGACAGTCGCGCTTTACGGCCGTATTTACGGCAGTCGCGCTTTACGGCCGTATTTACGGCAGTCGCGCTTTACGGCCGTATTTACGGCAGTCGCGCTTTACGGCCGTATTGACGGCAGTCGCGCTTTACGGCCGTATTGACGGCAGTCGCGCTTTACGGCCGTATTTACGGCAGTCGCGCTTTACGGCCGTATTTACGACAGTCGCGCTTTACGGCCGTATTTACGGCAGTCGCGCTTTACGGCCGTATTTACGACAGTCGCGCTTTACGGCCGTATTTACGGCAGTCGCGCTTTACGGCCGTATTTACGGCAGTCGCGCTTTACGGCCGTATTTACGACAGTCGCTATTTACGGCCGTATTTACGACAGTCGCGCTTTACGGCCGTATTTACGACAGTCGCTATTTACGGCCGTATTTACGACAGTCGCGCTTTACGGCCGTAATACGGCAGTCCTGATTTACGGCCGTATTTACGGCAGTCCTGATTTACGGCCGTATTTACGGCAGTCGCGCTTTACGGCCGTATTTACGACAGTCGCGCTTTACGGCCGTATTTACGACAGTCGCGCTTTACGGCCGTATTTACGACAGTCGCGCTTTACGGCCGTAATACGGCAGTCCTGATTTACGGCCGTATTTACGGCAGTCCTGATTTACGGCCGTATTTACGGCAGTCGCGCTTTACGGCCGTATTTACGACAGTCGCGCTTTACGGCCGTATTTACGGCAGTCGCGCTTTACGGCCGTATTTACGACAGTCGCGCTTTACGACCGTATTTACGACAGTCGCGATTTACGGCCGTATTTACGACAGTCGCGCTTTACGGCCGTATTTACGACAGTCGCGATTTACGGCCGTATTTACGACAGTCGCGCTTTACGGCCGTATTTACGACAGTCGCGCTTTACGGCCGTATTTACGGCAGTCCTGATTTACGGCCGTATTTACGGCAGTCCTGATTTACGGCCGTATTTACGGCAGTCGCGCTTTACGGCCGTTTTTTCGGCAGTCGCGCTTTACGGCCGTATTTACGGCAGTCGCGCTTTACGGCCGTATTTACGACAGTCGCGCTTTACGGCCGTATTTACGGCAGTCGCGCTTTACGGCCGTATTTACGGCAGTCGCGATTTACGGCCGTATTTACGGCAGTCGCGCTTTACGGCCGTATTTACGACAGTCGCGCTTTACGGCCGTATTTACGACAGTCGCGCTTTACGGCCGTATTTACGACAGTCGCGCTTTACGGCCGTATTTACGACAGTCGCGCTTTACGGCCGTATTTACGGCAGTCGCGCTTTACAGCCGTATTTACGACAGTCGCGCTTTACGGCCGTATTTACGGCAGTCGCGCTTTACGGCCGTATTTACGGCAGTCGCGCTTTACGGCCGTATTTACGGCAGTCGCGCTTTACGGCCGTATTGACGGCAGTCGCGCTTTACGACCGTATTTACGACAGTCGCGCTTTACGGCCGTATTTACGACAGTCGCGCTTTACGGCCGTATTTACGGCAGTCCTGATTTACGGCCGTATTTACGGCAGTCCTGATTTACGGCCGTATTTACGGCAGTCGCGCTTTACGGCCGTTTTTTTCGGCAGTCGCGCTTTACGGCCGTATTTACGGCAGTCGCGCTTTACGGCCGTATTTACGACAGTCGCGCTTTACGGCCGTATTTACGGCAGTCGCGCTTTACGGCCGTATTTACGGCAGTCGCGATTTACGGCCGTATTTACGGCAGTCGCGCTTTACGGCCGTATTTACGACAGTCGCGCTTTACGGCCGTATTTACGGCAGTCGCGCTTTACGGCCGTATTTACGACAGTCGCGCTTTACGGCCGTATTTACGACAGTCGCGCTTTACGGCCGTATTTACGGCAGTCGCGCTTTACGGCCGTATTTACGACAGTCGCGCTTTACGGCCGTATTTACGGCAGTCGCGCTTTACGGCCGTATTTACGGCAGTCGCGCTTTACGGCCGTATTTACGGCAGTCGCGCTTTACGGCCGTATTGACGGCAGTCGCGCTTTACGGCCGTATTGACGGCAGTCGCGCTTTACGGCCGTATTTACGGCAGTCGCGCTTTACGGCCGTATTTACGACAGTCGCGCTTTACGGCCGTATTTACGGCAGTCGCGCTTTACGGCCGTATTTACGGCAGTCGCGCTTTACGGCCGTATTTACGGCAGTCGCGCTTTACGGCCGTATTTACGACAGTCGCGCTTTACGGCCGTATTTACGGCAGTCGCGCTTTACGGCCGTATTTACGACAGTCGCGATTTACGGCCGTATTTACGACAGTCGCGCTTTACGGCCGTATTTACGACAGTCGCGCTTTACGGCCGTATTTACGACAGTCGCGCTTTACGGCCGTATTTACGGCAGTCGCGATTTACGGCCGTATTTACGGCAGTCGCGCTTTACGGCCGTATTTACGGCAGTCGCGCTTTACGGCCGTATTTACGGCAGTCCTGATTTACGGCCGTATTTACGGCAGTCCTGATTTACGGCCGTATTTACGGCAGTCGCGCTTTACGGCCGTTTTTTTCGGCAGTCGCGCTTTACGGCCGTATTTACGGCAGTCGCGCTTTACGGCCGTATTTACGACAGTCGCGATTTACGGCCGTATTTACGGCAGTCGCGCTTTACGGCCGTATTTACGACAGTCGCGCTTTACGGCCGTATTTACGACAGTCGCGCTTTACGGCCGTATTTACGACAGTCGCGCTTTACGGCCGTATTTACGGCAGTCGCGCTTTACGGCCGTATTTACGGCAGTCGCGCTTTACGGCCGTATTTACGGCAGTCGCGCTTTACGGCCGTATTGACGGCAGTCGCGCTTTACGACCGTATTTACGACAGTCGCGCTTTACGGCCGTATTTACGACAGTCGCGCTTTACGGCCGTATTTACGGCAGTCCTGATTTACGGCCGTATTTACGGCAGTCCTGATTTACGGCCGTATTTACGGCAGTCGCGCTTTACGGCCGTTTTTTCGGCAGTCGCGCTTTACGGCCGTATTTACGGCAGTCGCGCTTTACGGCCGTATTTACGACAGTCGCGCTTTACGGCCGTATTTACGGCAGTCGCGCTTTACGGCCGTATTTACGGCAGTCGCGAATTACGGCCGTATTTACGGCAGTCGCGCTTTACGGCCGTATTTACGGCAGTCGCGCTTTACGGCCGTATTTACGACAGTCGCGCTTTACGGCCGTATTTACGACAGTCGCGCTTTACGGCCGTATTTACGACAGTCGCGCTTTACGGCCGTATTTACGACAGTCGCGCTTTACGGCCGTAATACGGCAGTCCTGATTTACGGCCGTATTTACGGCAGTCCTGATTTACGGCCGTATTTACGGCAGTCGCGCTTTACGGCCGTATTTACGACAGTCGCGCTTTACGGCCGTATTTACGACAGTCGCGCTTTACGGCCGTATTTACGACAGTCGCGCTTTACGGCCGTAATACGGCAGTCCTGATTTACGGCCGTATTTACGGCAGTCCTGATTTACGGCCGTATTTACGGCAGTCGCGCTTTACGGCCGTATTTACGACAGTCGCGCTTTACGGCCGTATTTACGGCAGTCGCGCTTTACGGCCGTATTTACGACAGTCGCGCTTTACGACCGTATTTACGACAGTCGCGATTTACGGCCGTATTTACGACAGTCGCGCTTTACGGCCGTATTTACGACAGTCGCGATTTACGGCCGTATTTACGACAGTCGCGCTTTACGGCCGTATTTACGACAGTCGCGCTTTACGGCCGTATTTACGGCAGTCCTGATTTACGGCCGTATTTACGGCAGTCGCGCTTTACGGCCGTATTTACGGCAGTCGCGCTTTACGGCCGTATTTACGGCAGTCGCGCTTTACGGCCGTATTTACGACAGTCGCGATTTACGGCCGTATTTACGACAGTCGCGCTTTACGGCCGTATTTACGACAGTCGCGCTTTACGGCCGTATTTACGACAGTCGCGCTTTACGGCCGTATTTACGGCAGTCGCGATTTACGGCCGTATTTACGGCAGTCGCGCTTTACGGCCGTATTTACGGCAGTCGCGCTTTACGGCCGTATTTACGGCAGTCGCGCTTTACGGCCGTATTTACGACAGTCGCTATTTACGGCCGTATTTACGACAGTCGCGGTTTACGGCCGTATTTACGGCAGTCGCGCTTTACGGCCGTATTTACGACAGTCGCGCTTTACGGCCGTATTTACGGCAGTCGCGCTTAACGGCCGTATTTACGGCAGTCGCGCTTTACGGCCGTATTTACGGCAGTCGCGATTTACGGCCGTATTTACGACAGTCGCGCTTTACGGCCGTATTTACGACAGTCGCGCTTTACGGCCGTATTTACGGCAGTCGCGATTTACGGCCGTATTTACGGCAGTCGCGCTTTACGGCCGTATTTACGACAGTCGCGCTTTACGGCCGTATTTACGACAGTCGCGATTTACGTCCGTATTTACGGCAGTCGCGCTTTACGGCCGTATTTACGACAGTCGCGCTTTACGGCCGTATTTACGACAGTCGCGCTTTACGGCCGTATTTACGACAGTCGCGCTTTACGGCCGTATTTACGGCAGTCGCGCTTTACGGCCGTATTTACGACAGTCGCGCTTTACGGCCGTATTTACGGCAGTCGCGATTTACGGCCGTATTTACGGGAGTCGCGCTTTACGGCCGTATTTACGACAGTCGCGCTTTACGGCCGTATTTACGGCAGTCGCGCTTTACGGCCGTATTTACGGCAGTCGCGCTTTACGGCCGTATTTACGGCAGTCGCGCTTTACGGCCGTATTTACGGCAGTCGCGCTTTACGGCCGTATTTACGGCAGTCGCGCTTTACGGCCGTATTTACGGCAGTCGCGCTTTACGGCCGTATTTACGACAGTCGCGATTTACGGCCGTATTTACGGCAGTCGCGCTTTACGGCCGTATTTACGACAGTCGCTATTTACGGCCGTATTTACGACAGTCGCCCTTTACGGCCGTATTTACGACAGTCGCGATTTACGGCCGTATTTACGGCAGTCGCGCTTTACGGCCGTATTTACGACAGTCGCGATTTACGGCCGTATTTACGACAGTCGCGCTTTACGGCCGTATTTACGACAGTCGCGCTTTACGGCCGTATTTACGGCAGTCCTGATTTACGGCCGTATTTACGGCAGTCGCGCTTTACGGCCGTATTTACGGCAGTCGCGCTTTACGGCCGTATTTACGACAGTCGCGCTTTACGGCCGTATTTACGACAGTCGCGATTTACGGCCGTATTTACGACAGTCGCGCTTTACGGCCGTATTTACGACAGTCGCGCTTTACGGCCGTATTTACGACAGTCGCGCTTTACGGCCGTATTTACGGCAGTCGCGATTTACGGCCGTATTTACGGCAGTCGCGCTTTACGGCCGTATTTACGACAGTCGCGCTTTACGGCCGTATTTACGGCAGTCGCGCTTTACGGCCGTATTTACGACAGTCGCGATTTACGGCCGTATTTACGACAGTCGCGGTTTACGGCCGTATTTACGACAGTCGCGCTTTACGGCCGTATTTACGGCAGTCGCGATTTACGGCCGTATTTACGGCAGTCGCGATTTACGGCCGTATTTACGGCAGTCGCGCTTTACGGCCGTATTTACGACAGTCGCGCTTTATACGGCCGTATTTACGACAGTCGCGATTTACGGCCGTATTTACGGCAGTCGCGCTTTACGGCCGTATTTACGACAGTCGCGCTTTACGGCCGTATTTACGACAGTCGCGCTTTACGGCCGTATTTACGACAGTCGCGCTTTACGGCCGTATTTACGACAGTCGCGCTTTACGGCCGTATTTACGGCAGTCGCGCTTTACGGCCGTATTTACGACAGTCGCGCTTTACGGCCGTATTTACGACAGTCGCGATTTACGGCCGTATTTACGACAGTCGCGCTTTACGGCCGTATTTACGACAGTCGCGTTTTACGGCCGTATTTACGGCAGTCGCGCTTTAACGGCCGTATTTACGACAGTCGCGCTTTACGGCCGTATTTACGACAGTCGCGCTTTACGGCCGTATTTACGGCAGTCGCGCTTTACGGCCGTATTTACGGCAGTCGCGCTTTACGGCCGTATTTACGGCAGTCGCGCTTTACGGCCGTATTTACGGCAGTCGCGATTTACGGCCGTATTTACGGCAGTCGCGCTTTACGGCCGTATTTACGGCAGTCGCGCTTTACGGCCGTATTTACGGCAGTCGCGCTTTACGGCCGTATTTAGGACAGTCGCGCTTTACGGCCGTATTTACGGCAGTCGCGCTTTACGGCCGTATTTACGGCAGTCGCGCTTTACGGCCGTATTTACGGCAGTCGCGCTTTACGGCCGTATTTACGACAGTCGCGCTTTACGGCCGTATTTACGGCAGTCGCGCTTTACGGCCGTATTTACGGCAGTCGCGCTTTACGCCCGTATTTACGGCAGTCGCGCTTTACGGCCGTAATTACGGCAGTCGCGCTTTACGGCCGTATTTACGGCAGTCGCGCTTTACGGCCGTATTTACGGCAGTCGCGCTTTACGGCCGTATTTACGGCAGTCGCGCTTTACGGCCGTATTTACGGCAGTCGCGCTTTACGGCCGTAGTTACGGCAGTCGCGCTTTACGGCCGTATTTACGACAGTCGCGCTTTACGGCCGTATTCACGGCAGTCGCGCTTTACGGCCGTATTTACGACAGTCGCGCTTTACGGCCGTATTTACGACAGTCGCGATTTACGGCCGTAGTTACGACAGTCGCGCTTTACGGCCGTATTTAGGACAGTCGCGCTTTACGGCCGTATTTACGACAGTCGCGCTTTACGGCCGTATTTACGGCAGTCGCGCTTTACGGCCGTATTTACGGCAGTCGCGCTTTACGGCCGTATTTACGGCAGTCGCGCTTTACGGCCGTATTTACGGCAGTCGCGCTTTACGGCCGTATTTACGGCAGTCGCGCTTTGCGGCCGTATTTACGGCAGTCGCGCTTTACGGCCGTATTTACGACAGTCGCTATTTACGGCCGTATTTACGGCAGTCGCGCTTTACGGCCGTATTTACGGCAGTCGCGCTTTACGGCCGTATTTACGGCAGTCGCGCTTTACGGCCGTATTTACGACAGTCGCGATTTACGGCCGTATTTACGACAGTCGCGGTTTACGGCCGTATTTACGACAGTCGCGCTTTACGGCCGTATTTACGGCAGTCGCGATTTACGGCCGTATTTACGGCAGTCGCGATTTACGGCCGTATTTACGGCAGTCGCGCTTTACGGCCGTATTTACGACAGTCGCGCTTTACGGCCGTATTTACGACAGTCGCGATTTACGGCCGTATTTACGGCAGTCGCGCTTTACGGCCGTATTTACGACAGTCGCGCTTTACGGCCGTATTTACGACAGTCGCGCTTTACGGCCGTATTTACGGCAGTCGCGCTTTACGGCCGTATTTACGGCAGTCGCGCTTTACGGCCGTATTTACGACAGTCGCGCTTTACGGCCGTATTTACGGCAGTCGCGCTTTACGGCCGTATTTACGGCAGTCGCGCTTTACGGCCGTATTTACGGCAGTCGCGCTTTACGGCCGTAATTACGGCAGTCGCGCTTTACGGCCGTATTTACGGCAGTCGCGCTTTAACGGCCGTATTTACGGCAGTCGCGCTTTACGGCCGTATTTACGGCAGTCGCGCTTTACGGCCGTATTTACGGCAGTCGCGCTTTACGGCCGTAGTTACGGCAGTCGCGCTTTACGGCCGTATTTACGACAGTCGCGCTTTACGGCCGTATTCACGGCAGTCGCGCTTTACGGCCGTATTTACGACAGTCGCGCTTTACGGCCGTATTTACGACAGTCGCGATTTACGGCCGTAGTTACGACAGTCGCGCTTTACGGCCGTATTTAGGACAGTCGCGCTTTACGGCCGTATTTACGACAGTCGCGCTTTACGGCCGTATTTACGGCAGTCGCGCTTTACGGCCGTATTTACGGCAGTCGCGCTTTACGGCCGTATTTACGGCAGTCGCGCTTTACGGCCGTATTTACGGCAGTTGCGCTTTACGGCCGTATTTACGGCAGTCGCGCTTTGCGGCCGTATTTACGGCAGTCGCGCTTTACGGCCGTATTTACGACAGTCGCTATTTACGGCCGTATTTACGGCAGTCGCGCTTTACGGCCGTATTTACGGCAGTCGCGCTTTACGGCCGTATTTACGGCAGTCGCGCTTTACGGCCGTATTTACGACAGTCGCGCTTTACGGCCGTATTTACGACAGTCGCGCTTTACGGCCGTATTTACGGCAGTCGCGCTTTACGGCCGTATTTACGGCAGTCGCGCTTTACGGCCGTATTTACGGCAGTCGCGCTTTACGGCCGTATTGACGGCAGTCGCGCTTTACGGCCGTATTTACGGCAGTCGCGCTTTACGGCCGTATTTACGGCAGTCGCGCTTTACGGCCGTATTTACGACAGTCGCGATTTACGGCCGTATTTACGGCAGTCGCGCTTTACGGCCGTATTTACGACAGTCGCTATTTACGGCCCTATTTACGACAGTCGCCCTTTACGGCCGTATTTACGACAGTCGCGATTTACGGCCGTATTTACGGCAGTCGCGCTTTACGGCCGTATTTACGACAGTCGCGATTTACGGCCGTATTTACGACAGTCGCGCTTTACGGCCGTATTTACGACAGTCGCGCTTTACGGCCGTATTTACGGCAGTCCTGATTTACGGCCGTATTTACGGCAGTCGCGCTTTACGGCCGTATTTACGGCAGTCGCGCTTTACGGCCGTATTTACGACAGTCGCGCTTTACGGCCGTATTTACGGCAGTCGCGATTTACGGCCGTATTTACGGCAGTCGCGCTTTACGGCCGTATTTACGACAGTCGCGATTTACGGCCGTATTTACGACAGTCGCGCTTTACGGCCGTATTTACGACAGTCGCGCTTTACGGCCGTATTTACGACAGTCGCGCTTTACGGCCGTATTTACGGCAGTCGCGATTTACGGCCGTATTTACGGCAGTCGCGCTTTACGGCCGTATTTACGACAGTCGCGCTTTACGGCCGTATTTACGGCAGTCGCGCTTTACGGCCGTATTTACGACAGTCGCGATTTACGGCCGTATTTACGACAGTCGCGGTTTACGGCCGTATTTACGACAGTCGCGCTTTACGGCCGTATTTACGGCAGTCGCGATTTACGGCCGTATTTACGGCAGTCGCGATTTACGGCCGTATTTACGGCAGTCGCGCTTTACGGCCGTATTTACGACAGTCGCGCTTTACGGCCGTATTTACGACAGTCGCGATTTACGGCCGTATTTACGGCAGTCGCGCTTTACGGCCGTATTTACGACAGTCGCGCTTTACGGCCGTATTTACGACAGTCGCGCTTTACGGCCGTATTTACGACAGTCGCGCTTTACGGCCGTATTTACGACAGTCGCGCTTTACGGCCGTATTTACGGCAGTCGCACTTTACGGCCGTATTTACGACAGTCGCGCTTTACGGCCGTATTTACGACAGTCGCGATTTACGGCCGTATTTACGACAGTCGCGCTTTACGGCCGTATTTACGACAGTCGCGTTTTACGGCCGTATTTACGGCAGTCGCGCTTTACGGCCGTATTTACGACAGTCGCGCTTTACGGCCGTATTTACGACAGTCGCGCTTTACGGCCGTATTTACGGCAGTCGCGCTTTACGGCCGTATTTACGGCAGTCGCGCTTTACGGCCGTATTTACGGCAGTCGCGATTTACGGCCGTATTTACGGCAGTCGCGCTTTACGGCCGTATTTACGGCAGTCGCGCTTTACGGCCGTATTTACGGCAGTCGCGCTTTACGGCCGTATTTAGGACAGTCGCGCTTTACGGCCGTATTTACGGCAGTCGCGCTTTACGGCCGTATTTACGGCAGTCGCGCTTTACGGCCGTATTTACGGCAGTCGCGCTTTACGGCCGTATTTACGACAGTCGCGCTTTACGGCCGTATTTACGGCAGTCGCGCTTTACGGCCGTATTTACGGCAGTCGCGCTTTACGCCCGTATTTACGGCAGTCGCGCTTTACGGCCGTAATTACGGCAGTCGCGCTTTACGGCCGTATTTACGGCAGTCGCGCTTTACGGCCGTATTTACGGCAGTCGCGCTTTACGGCCGTATTTACGGCAGTCGCGCTTTACGGCCGTATTTACGGCAGTCGCGCTTTACGGCCGTAGTTACGGCAGTCGCGCTTTACGGCCGTATTTACGACAGTCGCGCTTTACGGCCGTATTCACGGCAGTCGCGCTTTACGGCCGTATTTACGACAGTCGCGCTTTACGGCCGTATTTACGACAGTCGCGATTTACGGCCGTAGTTACGACAGTCGCGCTTTACGGCCGTATTTAGGACAGTCGCGCTTTACGGCCGTATTTACGACAGTCGCGCTTTACGGCCGTATTTACGGCAGTCGCGCTTTACGGCCGTATTTACGGCAGTCGCGCTTTACGGCCGTATTTACGGCAGTCGCGCTTTACGGCCGTATTTACGGCAGTCGCGCTTTACGGCCGTATTTACGGCAGTCGCGCTTTGCGGCCGTATTTACGGCAGTCGCGCTTTACGGCCGTATTTACGACAGTCGCTATTTACGGCCGTATTTACGGCAGTCGCGCTTTACGGCCGTATTTACGGCAGTCGCGCTTTACGGCCGTATTTACGGCAGTCGCGCTTTACGGCCGTATTTACGACAGTCGCGATTTACGCCGTATTTACGACAGTCGCGGTTTACGGCCGTATTTACGACAGTCGCGCTTTACGGCCGTATTTACGGCAGTCGCGATTTACGGCCGTATTTACGGCAGTCGGGCTTTACGGCCGTATTTTCGGCAGTCGCGGTTTACGGCCGTATTTACGGCAGTCGCGCTTTACGGCCGTATTTACGGCAGTCGCGCTTTACGGCCGTATTTACGACAGTCGCGCTTTACGGCCGTATTTACGACAGTCGCGCTTTACGGCCGTATTTACGGCAGTCGCGATTTACGGCCGTATTTACGGCAGTCGCGCTTTACGGCCGTATTTACGACAGTCGCGCTTTACGGCCGTATTTACGACAGTCGCGATTTACGGCCGTATTTACGGCAGTCGCGCTTTACGGCCGTATTTACGACAGTCGCGCTTTACGGCCGTATTTACGACAGTCGCGCTTTACGGCCGTATTTACGACAGTCGCGCTTTACGGCCGTATTTACGACAGTCGCGCTTTACGGCCGTATTTACGACAGTCGCGCTTTACGGCCGTATTTACGGCAGTCGCGCTTTACGGCCGTATTTACGACAGTCGCGCTTTACGGCCGTATTTACGACAGTCGCGATTTACGGCCGTATTTACGACAGTCGCGCTTTACGGCCGTATTTACGACAGTCGCGTTTTACGGCCGTATTTACGGCAGTCGCGCTTTACGGCCGTATTTACGACAGTCGCGCTTTTACGGCCGTATTTACGACAGTCGCGCTTTACGGCCGTATTTACGGCAGTCGCGCTTTACGGCCGTATTTACGGCAGTCGCGCTTTACGGCCGTATTTACGGCAGTCGCGATTTACGGCCGTATTTACGGCAGTCGCGCTTTACGGCCGTATTTACGGCAGTCGCGCTTTACGGCCGTATTTAGGACAGTCGCGCTTTACGGCCGTATTTACGGCAGTCGCGCTTTACGGCCGTATTTACGGCAGTCGCGCTTTACGGCCGTATTTACGGCAGTCGCGCTTTACGGCCGTATTGACGGCAGTCGCGCTTTACGGCCGTATTTACGGCAGTCGCGCTTTACGGCCGTATTTACGGCAGTCGCGCTTTACGGCCGTAATTACGGCAGTCGCGCTTTACGGCCGTATTTACGGCAGTCGCGCTTTACGGCCGTATTTACGGCAGTCGCGCTTTACGGCCGTATTTACGGCAGTCGCGCTTTACGGCCGTATTTACGGCAGTCGCGCTTTACGGCCGTAGTTACGGCAGTCGCGCTTTACGGCCGTATTTACGACAGTCGCGCTTTACGGCCGTATTCACGGCAGTCGCGCTTTAACGGCCGTATTTACGACAGTCGCGCTTTACGGCCGTATTTACGACAGTCGCGATTTACGGCCGTAGTTACGACAGTCGCGCTTTACGGCCGTATTTAGGACAGTCGCGCTTTACGGCCGTATTTACGACAGTCGCGCTTTACGGCCGTATTTACGGCAGTCGCGCTTTACGGCCGTATTTACGGCAGTCGCGCTTTACGGCCGTATTTACGGCAGTCGCGCTTTACGGCCGTATTTACGGCAGTCGCGCTTTACGGCCGTATTTACGGCAGTCGCGCTTTGCGGCCGTATTTACGGCAGTCGCGCTTTACGGCCGTATTTACGACAGTCGCTATTTACGGCCGTATTTACGGCAGTCGCGCTTTACGGCCGTATTTACGGCAGTCGCGCTTTACGGCCGA